>NC_057714.1:17666399-17728102 GCF_004010195.1 Chiloscyllium plagiosum | reverse complement strand
CCCTCGTTGCATTAGAGCCAGTCTCAATACCAGAAACTTGGCTTTTTGTGCTACGTTCCCCTGAGAATCCATCACCTCCTACATTTTCCAAAACAACATACCTGTTTGAAATGGGTATATTCACAAAAGACTCCTGCCCTAGGTGCCTACCTCTCTTACCCTTCCTGGAGTTAACCCATCTATGTGACTGTATCTGAGACTTTGCCTCCTTCCTATAACTGCCATCCATCACATACTGTTGCTGTTGCAAATTGCTCATCGCTTCTATCTGTCTCTCCAAACGATCCACTCGATCTGATAAGATTTGTATCCAACAGCATTTACGGCAGCTATAATCCACAGTAACCCTTAAACTCTCTTTAAACTCCCACATCTGACAAGAAGTACATATCACTGCAAAGACCATTTTTGCTCCTTCACAATCTACAGACCCAGAAAATAACACCATCTTATTCCTCTCCAAACACTGCCCCAGGTTAAATCAATAGCTATGGCTTATATTTTAAGTTTAATCAAGAGACTTATCTCCAAAAAAATATAATCAAGAAAGAATCCAATATATTCACTACTGCAGCCTTTCTCTTGGACAGACTTAAAATAACAATTAACTTGTCTGATTCTGTGCTGTGAACTTCGCCCAACAGTTCCTCCAAGATTAGTTGTGAATTTCACTGTTTGTTAATTTTCCCAGATGCACTCCGATGTCCAGCGATACATGAATTCAAACAGCAAAGGCAGTAACTGTGCAGGTCCTCTCTCTCTTTCTCTCTCTCCTGCACAGTCCACACCATGTGCTTCCTGTGTCTGCTCTTCTCCCTTTTAAAACTGCTGTTGTTTTGACTTTTTTTTCTAAAGTTCCAAAACAGTGCAACAGCATATGAAACAGTAATTGCTGCTCCTGGAATTCGAGGAAATCACCTCCAACACCTAAAATACCTCAAAAAAAGGAGCAGCTCTTACAGCCAGAATTTTTTCCCGTCCTCCATCTTGGATTATCAAACATAAACATTTTGAGTCACAGGAGGCAGTAGAATAATATGCTCAAAATATGTGAGGCATTAAAATAATATGCTCAATAATGATCCTAGTATTCATATGGCTGATGCTGCACCTGCATGCAGTCTTTGTACGTTGAGGTCATAATAGCGTCATTGGCTGGAGTAGAAAAGTGTTGTCCTGGCCATTGAAGTGTCATCTTCACTATCAATTAGGCCACGTGTAGATGGCCTATATAAGAATATGGCCAAATGGGGTTGTCGTAGGAAGTAAGCATTGGCCTGAATAATACGCTATTGGTTGTCACTGATGCATTGATAAATCAAGATCTCTTTCTCTTTTTGTAAGCAATTGCATTGTTGTGAGGAGTTTGGGAAGTCAACCGGGAAAAAAACAACAAGCAATTATTCAAGTACTTCGACAAAGCCAATAGTTCAGTGCAATCAGCCAATTTGGCCTTGGTTGTTAGCACTGAAGGTGGACTGTGAAGAATTGGCCATTTGTTTGACATGTTTATGGACAGAAAATTGGTTGCTACTGCTTTTGTTCTTTAAACTTGGCCAGAAGGATGTGAAGGCATAAAACTAAAGGTTATCTTGATTGGCACAGTATTGTGCCATCATTTAAAGTCATCTACAGATCTTCTTGAAGCAGATGCTGCCGGCTTTAACTGCCTGACTGCCAAACCTGACTCTCTGGAGTCTGTACTCCTCCATCATCGACAGACAACTGGGCTTGGAGTTTTAGTTGCAGTGCGTGGTACAGTGATGTGTCTGTAAGATATGTCTCTGGTGCTATCTGATACCTCAGCAGCCCTTTTTCTTGCTCTTGTTCAACTCACTGGAAGCATTCCTATTTGCTGAGAGACTTCTGTCTTCTCAAATTATGTAGATGTTCTGCAGTTGCCATCTCATTGCATAAAGATGACAAGTAATTTTAGCTCTGTTTAATTTCAGGGAAATTATTGGACTGCAAATATGTTGCATTAAGGTTTTGGTTTTGTGGCATACATTTATTAATAAATATTTCCACAATTAATGTGAAGAAATAAAAACTGTCTAGATACATTGTTCACCAGAAGTTTAAAATGGCTCCTGAAAGTCTGCTGACAAGTGTTTGATAATCAGGGATTTCCTGAAATAGAAGCTCACCTAACTTGCTACTGTCTGTCAGTCAGTTGGTGTTAGTATATTTGGTTACATCAGCAACACATTTTAAGCTTAAATCTGTGTTAGCTCCTTGCTCACACCATTCTGATTATTATTCCACACATTCTTTTCAAAGATAAATGGATGTTTCTTTCTGGTGCTTTCATGTATGGTATTTATTACAATTTGTAACTAATTATACCAACTCAAACATTATTGTTCCTGATGGTGACTGCCATGCCCAGTATAGGCATATCATATTCGTAACTTTTAAAATATGATCTGTAATCAGTGTATAGTCTTCTGGAATTGATTTTTTTAAAAAAAATACACATGCTACAAAAGATGGCTACTGAGTGTTATCTGACTTAGTCTGTGGATTTTAAAAGCCCCACTACCTCAAAATGGCAAAAGTACACATTCTAGGCTGGGAAGAGACAACTATCCAACCACGCATCTTCTGAGATCCTCCAAAAGACACTTCTGGATAATTTAAGGAAGATCTGAAGGTCATAGTGTCATACAGTGTGGAAAGAGACCCTTCGGTCCAAATCGGCTGCACTGACCAGACATCTTGATCTAACCTAACCCCATTTGCCATCATTTAGCCCAAAACCCTCTAAACCCTTCCATATGGCTTTTAAATGTTGCAATTATATCCACCTCCACCACCTTCTCTGGCAGTTTGTTCCATACAAGCACCACCATTTGCATGAAAAAGTTACTCCTCAGGTTCTCTTTAAATCTTGCCCCTCACCTTAAACCTGGGCCCTCTAGTTTTGGACTACTCCACCCTAGGAAGAAAACTTTGGCTATTCACGTTATCCATGCCCCTCATGACTTTATAAACCTCTATAAGGTCACCACTCAGCCCCCGATATTGCAGGGATAAAAATCTCAGCCTATTCAGCCTCTCCTCAAAACCCAAATGCTCCAGTCCTGGCAACATGCTTGTGAAACCTTGCTGGTCTCAAGTTTAAAAACATCCTTCCAATAGAAGGGCAGCTAGAATTGTTGTAAAAATGGCCTCACCAATGTTGCAAGAATACAAAATGACGTCCCAACTCTGATACTCAATAGTCTGACCAATGACGGCAAGCATACCAAACACCTTCTTCAGAACCCTGTTTACCTGCGACTCCACTTTCAAAGAACTATACACCTGAACCCCTAGGTCTCTTTGTTCGGCAACACTCCCCAGGCTCATACCATTATAGAACATAGAACATAGAAGAATACAGCGCAGTACAGGCCCTTCGGCCCTCGATGTTGCGCCGATCCAAGCCCACCTAACCTACACTAGCCCACTATCCTCCATATGCCTATCCAACGCCCGCTTAAATGCCCATAACCCCTTAATTTAAAGCTATGCCCCCTTGTAATAGCTGACTCCATACGTGGAAAAAGATTCTCACTGTCGACCCTATCTAAACCCCTATAATCTGTATAAGTCTCACCCTGGTTTGTCCTGGTTGCCTTGCCAAAATGCAACACTTCACATTTATCTAAATTAAACTTCATTTGCCACTTCTCAGGCCTTGGATCCTCGAGTGACTGTCCTCCAAGGCAGACTTCGGGGTTGTGCAACAACGCAGAGTGGCCGAACAGAAGCTGATAGCCAAGTTCATGACCCCTGAGGATGGCCTTAACTGGGACCTTGCATTCATGTCACGCTACAGGTGACCCCACTACACTATACACTCTCACACACACAAGCACACATACACACACACTCTTACACATGATCACACTCACACAGACCCTCTCTCATATGCATGTTCTATCACACACACTCTCTCTCTCTCTTTCACGTGTGCATATACTCTGTCACACTCAGGCACACACTCTATCAAGCACACACACGCATGCACACACGCTCACATGATCACACACATCCCGTGTCCCTCTCCCCAAAACACACACACACGCATACGCATGCATATATATGTCAATGGGGTGAATTTACATTTGTAGATTTGTATTTGCAGATACATTCTATTTTGTTCAAAAAGCACACAATCTGTAGGCAGTCAGTCTATGTGACATTTTATAAATTCTTACTTTGGAAGTAGAACCAGTCTAATTCAAAGTTGGGATACAGACAGACTCTAACCTCACACCTTTAATGCATTGTCTGAGGTGAGATTTCACCTTTTATCTTAATACTTATAAACCTTAAGTTTTCTTGGGACTGTGACTTGAAAAAGTTCTGGGATTTACATATTAATCAAAACCTGCATCCCCTTCTATGCGATTAAAGACTTAACAGCAATCGAGATCTGATTAATGCAGTGCATCGGTTGTATGACACTTTAATCATTTGCTATAAATTCTGTGTCCTGTGATCCTGTCCCACTACTTACCTGATGAAGGAGCAACGCTCTGAAAGCTTGTACTTTCAAATAAAGCCGTTGGACAATAACCTGGTGTGATTTTTAACTTTGTCCACCCCCGTCCAATGCCCGCACCTCCACATCATGGCTTCAGTCAAGTTAGTGGGACATGGTTTCCCATGCTCAAAGTCATGTTGACTATCCAGAATCAGTCCTTGACTTTCCAAAGCCATGTAAATCCTGTCCCTCAAAATTCCCTCCAATAACCTAGCCACCACTGCGTAATGCTCACCAAGTCTATAACTCTCTGGCGTTTCCCTACAGCTTTTCTTAAATAATGGCACCACATTAGCCAACCTCCAGTTTTCCGGCACATCACCCATGGTGGTTGATGATACAAATAGCTCAGCAAAAGCCAAGAAATTTCTTCCCTAGTTTCCCACAAAGTTCTGGGAAAAACCTGATCAGGTCACAGGGATTTACCTACCTTTGTTCGTTTTCAGACCTCCAGCACCTCCTGTTTTGTAACATGAACACTTTTCAAGACATCATCATTTATTTCCTTAAGTTCTCCACTTTCCATGTCCTTCTCCACAGTAAATACTGATGTGAAATATTTGTTTAATATCTCACCCATCTCTTGATAAACATAGATGACCATATTAATCTTTAAGGAGCTCTATTCTCTTCCTCTTTACTCTTTTGCCATTAATGTACTTAGAGAATTCCTTTCGATTCTCCTTAACTCTATTTGTCAAAGGTATCTGATGGATCCTTTTTTGCACTTCTAATTTCCCTCTTAAGTACACTCCTACTGCCCTTTTACTCCTCTAGGGATTCATTGACTATATCTGATATATGCCTCCTTTTTCTTGACAAGAGTGCCAACTTCTCTGCTCGTCCAATATTCCCCTTCACAGTAACAGGAATATATTGTCTCTGAACTTTGGTTGTGTCATTTTTAAAAGCCTCCCATTTCCTAACTGCCCCTTTAACTGCAAATAGCCTCCCCCAATCAACTTTTGAAAGTTTCTGTATAATACCATCAAAATTGGCCTTACTTCATTCAGAACTTTAACTTCTTAATCAGTTCTATCATTTTTCATAACTGTTTTGAAACTAACAGAATTATGATCACTCCAAATTGTTCCCCACCACCTCAGTGACTTGCCCTGCCTTATTTCCCAACAGAAGCTGACGTATTACTTCTTCTCTAGTAGGTACATGCACATATTGAACAAGGAAGTTTTCTTGTGCACACTTAAACTCCTCCCTATCCAAGCCCTTAACACTATGACAGTTCCAGTCTACATTTGAAAAGGTAAAATCCCCTACCATCGCAACCCTATTATTCTTACAGTTTTTATACATGACCTATATAGAGTCATAGAAACAGACCATTCGGTCCACCTCATCCATGCCAACCAGATATCCTAAATAAATCTGGCCCCATCTGCCAGCATATGGTACACATCCCTTCCTATTCATATACACAACCAGATGCCTTTTCAATGTTATAGTTGTACCTAACTCCACTACTTCCTCTGGCAGCTCATGTGATACATGCACCACCCTCTGCATGAAAATAATTGCCACTTAGATCCCTTTCACCTTAAACCTATGCCATCTAATTTTGAACTCCCCAACCCTAGCAAAAGGACCTTGTCGATGTACCCCATCCATGCCCCTCGTGATTTTCTAAACCTCTAGAAGGTCACCCCTCAGCCTCCGATGTTCCAGGGAAAAAAGGATCAGCCTATTCAGCCTCTTCCTGGAGCTCAAACTCTCCAGTTCTGGCAATATCCCTGTAAATCTTTTCTACACCCGCCCAAGTTTAACAATATCATCCCTAAGTGACTTTCGTATTTAACTTTGTTAAATTCACCTTAAATACATTTCAGGAGAGAAGATATCTTCTTCCTCATTCCTCTAATGTGTTTTCCAGAACAAAACAATCACATGAATTATGAACTCTTTTTTTTATAACTTGGAGTGTGGAAAACTGTGAGGATGAATGCTAATGCATTCAAATTTTGTGGTGAACGTCTCAATAGCTGAAAATGTGTTGCTGGAAAAGTGCAGCAGGTCAGGCAGCATCCAAGGAACAGGAGAATCGACGTTTCGGGCATGAGCCCTTCAGGCCACATTCTCAGCCTCTGCCCAGAAGCTCTTCAGCCACGTTCTCAATCTCTCACTGAACATCTCAATAAACAATCTTCTTTATTAAAAAGCATTTTAAAAACTTGCTGCTGGTTATTCAAGCTGTCCACGCTGTCCAGAGTTTAAAAAACACGCACCAACTGTTCTCTGAAAAGCTCACTTGTGTGGACTGTAGGAAATGGAATTAGGATTGTGATAGTTCTCTTATACCTTGTCCAAAACAGCTACAAGAGATTATAAGTAATGATTTCAAATATTCTTTGAACTTGCCTAGATCTTTCACTTACTGCATAATTCTGTGCTACTTTTAATTAATATGAGCAGTTCATAGCTACATGCAACAGTAAATGTGTAAGTGATGTTGCATTGTGACTTATGTGTTGCCAGGAACACAGTCGTTAACAACTAACTCAATTACTGACTGTGATGAGACTGCAGTCTGCAGTGCTTCAATGTGAGGTGCATTAATAGTTAGAGTTGTTTTAATTGTTAAAATCTCATGAGCTTGTGCATTAAGTTCAGCATGCAGGTTTGATGGGAAGGGTCAGAGACGGTTGTAATGTTTATAGTAAATTACAACTGCAGTTACAAGACAGCTATCAGACTCCACAGTGTGAAGGAGTATCCTGCATAGTCAGGGCCTTCACAGTTTCCAGCAACTAAAGGACATCTGTTAGGTCCTCTAGGTCAATGGGGTATCTGATTCAGCATCCTGCTTCTAATACAGCTGCCAACAACGGCAAAGCACTAAACTAAAGCACTCATAAATGGTCAAAGAAGTTGCAGGAATCACGGAAAGGTAATCCTGAGTGATATACTTAGTTGTGTAACTTATTGTTGATCCACATCACTTGATTAAAATTGAGAAATTACATTCCATGTATTTTTGTGACATGAGTGACATGCAGATTTGTGGTCTGCAGCTCAAACCCAAAAACTAAGTAAGAGTACATTATTTTTTAGAGGATGCGCAAATGCAAGAGAATGTCAGGAAGGGTTCCTGTAGTCTTAGCAATGTTGGAGCTGCAGCTTTTTAATGACTTTAGCAGCCTTATTGTCCAGTTTTTTTTTGAATAGGTGTTTCCCTGGTCGTCCTGATTTACAATAGCCACTGCCCTGCTTGCACCTCAATGTGGCCATGAAGCTGTTCACATTCATCTTCACGGTATGTGTTTGAATAATCTTCATACATCAGTACCTGTCCATTCCAGTCTACTTCCTCCATCTGATCTGTCTGAGAGAGTGAGATGGTGCAGGGCATGGCACACAAGAACAATGAGGGACATGCAATCTGGTGGCATATTGGAGCAAACCCCTTGACTGATCCAGGTAAGGGAACCTCATCTTGAGTAGGCAGATTACCTTCTCAGTTACAGCTTTTGTAAAGGGATGGCTTGCACTTCTCCTGGGTGGGTACTCGACAATGTCTTGACCCATCTTTTCAAAAGAAGAAAGTTTCACTTGGAATTGTTCCCTTGTTCATATGTACTGGAGAATGTGAAATGTTAAACTTTTTCCCAGATTTCTTTGCTGTTTGGGTGCTAGGTGCACTATCATAATGAAGCATATCAGTCTATGGTCTAACAAGTAGTTGCTTGCATCTACATGGCCCAGGTAATGTGCACACCCTTCCTATCCTAGGGACAGACAATGACATATAGGTTAGGAGGTGCCAATGCTGCCATCAGGGATATCCTTATGTTGGTGTATCAATCAACATCAACACGCCCAAAATCCTTCACCAGCATTTTTTTGGATGAACTGTTGAACACTCCCCTTATCGTGCAGCTATCTTTCTCAATAGGCCACCATCAAAGGGGAGATCCAGATTAGAATAAACTGTGCTAGCACGTCCTTGTGAAGATTGTGTGATAATGTCTTTAACAATAGCAATCTCCATTACAAGACAAAGGGTTTAGCTTATGAGTTATTATTCTCATAACCATTCGACATGGCAATGCGACTTAGATCTTTTACTAAAGGGGCCTCATGGCACTGGGATCCTCCAACAGTGGTGTCTCTATAGGATACTCAAGGCAAAAGGGAAGTCAGGTAAAAAAACTCTAGAATCCTCGCCACTGCCAATTCCTCCAGAATTGCAGCCACAATCAAGGGGCATTGGTTTCGCTGGTTAGAATATTGCATACACATGGAGATAGTGAAGACCGCAGATGCTGGAGATCAGAGTCAAGAGTGTGGCACTGGAAAAGCACAGCAGGTCAGGCTGTGAGAGATAAATGGGAGGGGTTAGGTACCTTCCCTCCCAGTCCCACCACCCTCCCATTTATCTCTCAACCCCCTTGGCCCACAAGCCTCATTCCTGATGAAGAGCTTATGCTCAAAACATCAACTTTTCTGCTCCTCGGATGCTGCCTGACCTGCTGTGCTTTTCCAGAACCACCCTCTTCAGCTAATGGCATACACCTGCCAAATAATCAACTTTACAACTTAAGAATATCATCCATGCTTAATTAGAACAGAGAAAATGATACAAGGACAATCTGAAGGTCCCATTGAAAAGGGGGCAAAATTAGATCAGGCTTGAGAGGAATTTGGCAGTGAACAACTGTCTTGAGGCAGTGCCGCATTTAGCAAGTGCCAGCACAGTACGAAACTGAATACACAAATTCTTCTGCAGAGATCCTGTCAGAGCAGAAGCACAGAGAGCAAGTCTGGCTTGAGAAGCCCCTTCAACACTCCAAGACCTGTGCTTCCAGGATTGGCCTTCTGAGCTACCTCAAGGATTTTCAGATCGTGATGCCTGACAGACTTCACCCTCACCTTGAGGGATTGCAATAATGATGATAGTCTGTACAATTTGCCTTTAATGCTATTTGTGATAGCAAGCTGCACATTCTAACAATAACTTCGGTAAAGACATTTCTGTTAAATTCCCTTTTGGATTTAGTATATGTTTACAGCTAATGCTTCAGTCTTCCCAAAAATTGTAAACATGTTCTCTGTGCCCAAAGCATCTTCTCCATATTTCATTTCAAACAGTTAAATACAAAGAGGATACCTAAAATATAAATGATTCGGAGATGCCGGTGTTGGACTGGGGTGTACAAAGTTAAAAATCACACAACACCAGGTTATGGTCCAATAGGTTTAATTGGAAGCACACTAGCTTTCGGAGCGACGCTCCTTCATCAGGTGATTGTGGAGGGCTCGATCGTACCACTGTGTTACGATCGACCCCTCCACAATCACCTGATGAAAGAGCGTCGCTCCGAAAGCTAGTGTGCTTCCAATTAAACCTGTTGGACTATAACCTGGTGTTGTGTGATTTTTAACTTAAAATATAAATCACCACCTTGTTCCATGGTTGCCAAATTTACAATGTGCTATACATGAAAAATCACAAATGCCATTAAATTAGCTTGTCTATTAAGATACAAATGCTTAATATTTTCATCTGAAATTCTTCCTTTTGTTACCCTAGTAGGGGTTTTGATCCTTACATCAAAAATTGTTACTGCGACCATTAAACTGACAAAGAGGATTTTCAGTCAAAGATATTAAATATTTGCACACAGGTACACCATGGCATAACTGCAAGGGCTCAAGGCCTGCACACCAGCAGTAATTCATCAAACTATCCATATTTTATCTGAAGTTGGCTTGTGATGTTTCAATGCAATTTATAAGGACCATTTTAAAGCATCCACAGGCTCAGATAGCTCCAAGCACCAACCTGAAAGATTGCAGAGATTAAATAGACTATAAAACTGTGGCTGGGTGCAGATGCTATGCGAACACACACATTGACAGTTCATTAGTGGAGAATGACCTGTCTCTGGAAACTCTATTACATGACCTGAAAAATTTAGAAGTTTGTCTGTTTTAATCATTCTAACACAACCCTCAGGCAATTTTTTTGTCTCTTCATCTGAACTTTGCCATGTGTGGGCCTGCATTCTCTCATGCCAACAAATGGTGGAGCTGTTGCCTTGGGATCTGAGCAACAGATGTTGCTAATTTGCCAAGTGCTGATGGTAGATGTTAGGGACGAAACATACACAGACAACATGGCAGGGAGAACATATTGCAATGCAGATCTGTATCTGATTTCTTTTTAACAGGGAATGAGTATGTGTTCTGGAGAACATCATTGTTAAATTCTCAGCTGTGCTTGTTTATAGTCCAAAATTATCAGTGGCTTGCTCAAGATCGCAGCTGCCCCTATGGCAGCCAGTGTTGGAACACTTATTAAGTAGAGGCACATGGTACAAATTGACTTCTTGCAAAGAATGTTCGTTGCGCTGCTATTTTAGGCTAAATCATCATCATTTATTTTGGAGAGAGGACATTCCACTTCAATTAATGGTATATCAGTGTTACTCTGGATCAAATCCCAAACATACTTAGGACAAAAGAATTTATGTCCAGATATGAGATGCATCTTGAGTTTATTTAGTATGCCTTTAATTTTGTTTGTTGCAGAGATTATGCAATTTTTTAAAAAAAAATCAGATTGCCCAAATAGACTCACACCTGCAATAACCAGACAGTGAGTTCCTGCTGGTCTTTTTGGGAAAGCTCCTATAGAGTCACTGGTGTCTATAGGTTACAATAATATAACCAAGGAACAGGAATAGGCTATTCAGCCCCTCAAGCCTGCTCTGCCATTTAAAAAAAATCATAGCTGATCTGATTGAAATATCAAATTCCATTGTTTACACCAATAAACTTTCACATATTTGCTTTCAAGGATTTGTCCACTTCTGCCTTAAAAATATTCTAAGGCTTTGCTTCAGCCAGCTTTGCAGAAAGAGTTCCAAAGACCTGTGACCCTTGAGAAATTTTTTGCCTCAGCTCCGATTTAAATGGGCTCCCCTTATTTTAAGACAGTGACCCCTAATCCTAGATTTTCCCATAAGGAGAACATTCTCTCCTCATCCACCCTGTCACATATCTAATATGTTTCAATTTAGTTTCCTTTACTCTTAGTGTCATAGAGTCATAGAGATGTACAGCACGGAAACAGACCCTTCGGTCCAACCCGTCTATGCCGACCAGATATCCCAACCCAATCTAGTCCCACCTGCCGGCACCTGGTCCATATCCCTCCAAACCCTTCCTATTCATATACCCATCCAGATGCCTTTTAAATGTTGCAATTGTACCAGCCTCCACCACTTCCTCTAGCAGCTCATTCCATACACATACCACCCTCTGTGTGAAAAAGTTGCCCCATAGGTCTCTTTAATATCTTTCTCCTCTCACCTAAACCTATGCCCTCTAGTTCTGGACTCCCCCACCTCAGGGAAAAGACTTTGCCTATTTATCCTATCCATGCCCCTCACAATGTTATAAACCTCTATAAGGTCACCCCTCAGCCTCCGACACTCCTGGGAAAACAGCTCCAGCCTATTCAACATCTCCTAATATCCAGCTGATATATGCCCAACATTTCCTCATAAGGCAAACTGCTCATTCCTGATATCAATGTAGAATACCTCCTCTGAAATGCTTCAACACATCCTTCCTTTAATAAGGTGACTAAACTTGCGTGCAATACTCCAGAAATCTCTCAACCAATTCTAGTGAACTGGTCACTGATCACATTGGTGTGTGTATATGTGTGGCAGTTTAGAGACCATATATTGTGATTTGGCATAATCATGTGATCTCTGTTGTAGTTGGTTTCTGCCTAGGGGTAGAAATCATTAAGGCCTACACATGGAACATGGTATCAGAAGTGAGCAGCTGAAATTGTATGGATGATGAAAACTGTAAGAGAGCTTGCTAATCAAAGAGACAGAAGTAGAAAATTTGATCTTTGGTCTGAAATTCTGTACTTCTAGCAGAGTCTGTATGGACATTTATTTTCAAGTCCCTGCTCATGTTGTGATGAAAGTTTATGTGAGACAGAATAAGAGTTTCTTCCAATTTCAATGACAAAATAATGAGACAACTACAGAGATAAGCACAAAACCTAAACATTTATGAATAGCAACTTTATTAACAGTGCTGGGAAGGACAGCTATAGGTCAAATTGAATGTTGGAGCTCACTGAGGAGTAGAAGAGACAGGCAGGAGAAACAATGAAGGCGACACAAACTCACTTTGAACACCATACAAGTGTTATTTATTAAAGGTACTTGTTTAATATCAGAGCTCAATAAAGGGAAATAATATTGACCAGTATACAACAACACTGCGATGTCCAACTGACCCTTATGAATTTGGGCAATTGGAAGGTTGCTACTAAAGAGGTAGGATTGTTTTAGGAATAAGAGATACTACCAGGAGATCACATCTGCTGAGAGAGTGAAAACTTACTCTCGAAAGCTATTGACATGTGAAGAAATTCCGAGGTTTCCATTCATTATTACTTGCAGCTCACAATGTAATCTCATCAGCCTCAGAAGACCAATTGCACACACATTATCTGTGTTATGTACCACACTAAACCCTCCTTAAAATATATTAAGAAGATAGCCTAGATCCTAACTTTTTTCTTATTTTAAAGGTAAGTGTAAGACGTTGCATTTCAGATGAAATTCGATTGGACAAACGACTCAACTTTAACTGAAACATATTTTGTTTATACACTACAGTTAAAATTCAGATAAAATCAAAATAAAAGCTTGACTGTAGCTCTATCAAAATGCTTCACAAAATAAGACACAAGAAGCTCAATTATCTGAAGGACATGGGCTGGCAATATTTCATTTGGTTAATTGAATGTCGGATAATCGAATGCCAGATATTGAACATCGGAACCTTGCGATCTTGCCAAATAATCCGATATTCGGATAATCGAATGCCGGATAATCGAGGTTCCTCTGTATATACATTAATTACCACGAATTAACTTCAGGCAAATTCAGTAAAATAGATTATCTCACATGCAATTCTGGCAGCAGGAAGAGAACCCCAGCTTTTAGCTGTAACAGAGAGAAGAATAAGAGCTTCTACATCCAGCTTCAAGACCCCAGCATCTGCTGAAAGCTAAAACTAAAAATCATGGTTTTGTGGGAGCTGGATCCCACCCATTCAGGCTGCTTCTATTGTTCCAACTTTATAAAGTGAACCTCAAGGCCTCTGAAGCTGCTTATTTTATTGGCTCTGAGCAGACAGCTTTACTCCTCTGTCTTAACCTCTTTTCATAAAAAAATGACATAGTACCATCACTTCTTTACAGCATGCAGATCTTCTAAAGGTATGTGTGCAAGTTGTTATTGGCTATTTCAAATCTTTAATCATCAGGTAGATTGTATTAATAGTAGCATAGATGAGGCTTGGCTTTGTGCGAAGAGACACTCAAAACCTAACAAGAACAACATAATGAACAAAAAGTAACACATATTTCCAGAAATGTCAGCAGGAAAATCAAGGTCAGAATGTAGAATGTAAATATTGTAGCGGGCACTAGATGGGAGCAATGGCCTTCTGGTATTGACTATTAATCCAGAAATTTAGCTTCTGGGGACCTCGGTTCAAATCCCATCATGGCAAAACTGGAATTCAATAAAGAATCTGGAATTAAATGTTGAATAATGACCATGAAAATAATGTGTAGAATCGACCATAAAACCCTGGTCTTTTCAAAACTTTTAAAAGTTAAAAAAAGACTCTGGGAAAAATACACAGGCACAGAAATGGCTGCCTGGAACCATAGTTCAGCGTGAAAAATCCAATTCACACTTCGGCCCTAAAAGAACAATCAACCAGACCTAACACTCTACTCTCAAACTAACATTTACCCTTCGGGCTACCCTAACCCAGACATAATGGGGCCAAACAGATACCAAGACAGTCACCTTCGATCAATATTCATGCATAGAGATACCGGACATTCCACTTAATCAAAATACATTCATACCTACTCTTAACTATCAGGAAACCAATTGACCTCAAAAGGGAACACTAGTAACAGAACAGCAAGTGCAGATTTGGTATAAAGATAGCAGACCAACAGTTTGTATAATTGCAGGCCCTGACCTCACCTGAGCCAGCTCTCCCTGCAGCTCCCACCAGTAGAAAGATGCCAAAGAGCTACCACCCTGAAAGTTATTCCCCACAGCTATCTCCAGAAGAGGGATCCGAGAGTGTGATTCTCCCCAACAGTTATCTGCACAGCTATCATGGATGTGGGATTCCAACAACAATCCAAAACCAACCGACACAGGCCTATTCCGTACCATAAGAACCAACGGCAACTGAACACACCAAGCAGACCTGACAACCGATAACTCCGAAAACCACTGACCTGACAAACACCACAAGGCCTCAGAAACACCCTGAGGTGAAAGCCAGCTTGGAAAGACCACCAGAAAGTAAGGAAAACCAAGTAGTCACCTGATAAGTCCATTATGCGTCCTACCACATCAGCAGATTCAACTCAGCCTGAAGGCCTACACTGCCCGAAGTTTTCCTTGAGGCCCCAGCTATAGCAAGCAGGAACAGCCACCTGTACTTCAAAATCACAAATTCTCCTCAGTGGTGAGTTTAATTCCTCAGCCCCCAACATTTTCAACCTAGCTAGCAGGGAGGGGAAATGGGGGTGGTGACAGTGCAGGGAACCCTAAGAGTAGGAAGCCTGAAGGAAGTGCCTGTGATCGAAACTGCTGTTTAGCTCTAATAGTTTTGAACCTGGATTCAATTTAATACCGTATCTAATTACTTCCCTTCGTATAGTCAATTGTGTTAATTTCACTTTATATTACATTTGCTTTTATTTCTGGGATTATATTTACCTTTTCTTTTGCCTTGAAGCGCCTGTCTACTGCCTTCTTCATTTCACCTAAATAAGTCCAGTGGCAGAACCAGGGATCTGGGAGTGATTTGAACCACCAAAAAAATCAGCAAATTACTGATTGCAAACCAGAACTCAAGTGTTGATTGTCAGAGCAAAAAAAATCTCATTCATTAATGCCTGTCAGGGAAGGAAATCGGTAATCCTTAACTGGTCTGGCCTACATGTGACTGCAGACTCACAGCAATGTGGTTGACTCTTAACTGCCCTCTCAGCATTAGGGATAATCAATAAATGCTGGCCTAGCTTGTGACACACATATCCTGTGAGTGAATAGAAAAAACAGCATCAGGGAATCAGTGCCCGAAGACACATATCTGAACAAAACGGCATTGTAAAAATGGCTGCTGGATAGTTGTCTGCTGCTGATTCTGGCAAATCAATCTAAATCATAGAATAAGTTGGCACTGTCTGGTCAAAATAGCTTACGACCTTTAAAATATCGACTGCAGAATGAGAGTGTCAAGTGCCTGTAAAGTTTCAGTTAGACACTGGTGCTACATGGACTAATTTCCCAGATCTGTGAAGTGACCTCTGGTGTTCATCCAAAATTCAGCCATTAGAGATAAACATTGAGGTTACATGGTGGAAAGATATACATTTCCAGAGAACAAACAAAGCTGAGAACCCAATACAAATGGGAAGAACATAGAACATAGAACATAGAAGAATACAGCGCAGTACAGGCCCTTCGGCCCTCGATGTTGCGCCGATCCAAGCCCACCTAACCTACACTAGCCCACTATCCTCCATATGCCGATCCAATGCCCACTTAAATGCCCATGTCCTATACCTACCCGCCTTAATTTAAAGCTATGCCCCCTTGTAATAGCTGACTCCATACGTGGCAAAATATTCTCACTGTCGACCCTATCTAAACCCCTAATCATCTTGTACAATAAGAAATAAGAACTGCAGGTTCAATTGTAGAACACTCGGCAAAATCGACTCATCTCAACTAAAACAAGTCTGAAGTCAATCTGATTATTCTATATCGCAGGACTTTTAAAAATCACTCATTGTGTATAGTCTATGTTGGTTGGATGAGCATGTATTGCCCAACCCTGGTTATCCTTGATAAAGTGGTGGTGAACTGCCTTCGTGAATTCCATGTCTTGTAGGTGGACTGATAATGCTGTTAATGGCTTTCACCCAACAACGATGAAGAAATGGTGATATATTTTCAAGTCAGGTTTGTGAGTGACTTGGAAAGGAACTTGCAAGTGATAGTTTTCCCATATACCTGCTGCTCTATACTTCTCGATAGAATTGGTTATGGCTGTGGAAGGTGCTGACCCAGGAGCCTTGGTGAATTTCTGCAGTGTATCTTGAAGATGGTACATGTTATTGCTACTGAGCTTCAGTAGTGGAAGAGTGGGTATTTGTTCATGTAATGTCAGTCAAACAGGCTGCTTGCCCTGATTGGTATCAATCTTCTTGTGCGCTGTTGGATTTGCACTCATCCAGGCAAGTGGGGAGTAATTCATCACACTCCTGTGCCTCTTAAATGGTGGATAGGCTTTGGGAATGGAGGAGGTGAGTTACTCACTGCAATATTCCTAACATCTGGCCTGCTTTTGTAGCCATTGTATTTACATGGCTTGTCCAGTTCAGTTTTTGGTCAATGATCACTCCCAGGATGTTGATAATGGGGTGGGGGGCGCTCAGTGATGGTAATGCAACTGAATGTCAAATAGTGATGGTTAGATTGTCATTTTCCTACTAGAAATGGTCATTTTGTGGCATTTATGTGGCATGAATGCTTCTTGCCCATTTTTATCCCAAACCTGGATAATATCCAGGTCTTGCTGCATTTGAACACGGACTGCTTTAGTACCTGAGGAGGTGTGAATGGTGCTGTACATTGTGTGGTCATCAGCAAATATCGCCACTTCTGATCTTATGATAGAGGGAAGGCCATTTATTAAAGCAGCTGGAGATAGTTGGGCCCTGGACACTATCCTGAGGAACACTTGCAAAGATGTCCTGGAGCTCAGACTTTTAACTTGCAGCAAGCATTATTTTCTTTGTGTCAGGTTTGGCACCATCTAGTTTCACCTGATTCCCATTGACTCTAGGTTTACTCAGGCTCCTTGATGCTAAGCTCGGTCAAATATGGCTTTAATGTCCAGATTTGCAGTGTTTCGAAGGGTAATAAACCACTGACAGCTGAACAAATGGAAGATGTTGTTTCAGGTCTTGGACACCTTCCCAGTAAATATCATTTGGAAATAGATGAGAACGTGAGACTAACTCAGTACCTTCTGAGGAGAGTTCCATCTGCTTTCAAGTTCAACCTAATGGACAGAATTGAAGAGTTGGAAAAGAAGAAATCCTTTCCTTACCAAGATTAATCTACCTCCACCCCCCCAAAAAAAACCTCTGCTTTCTTCAGGAAGGATGTTCCAAAACCTAATTACTCTCTGAGGGAAAAGCTAAAGCCTAATCTTTATTTAAAATGGGTTATCCTGATTTTTAAACATTAAACCTTTCTTTTTAGCTTCTCCCATATGGGGAAACATTCTCTCCAAAACCATGCTGTCAAGTCAACACAGGATCTCATATGTTTCAATTAAGTTGCCTCTTAATCTTTGAAACTCCAGCAGATTAAAAACCTTCCCTGTCCAAAATTTCACCATAGGACAACTCTCTCACTCGCCATTTCTTTTAAGATCCGAGGATGAAGTTCATCAGGGCCTGGATATTTGGCAGCCCATAGCTCCAATAATTCACTCACTCTCTGATGATAGTGATTTTCCTGAATTCTCTTCCTCCCTTTTCCTGATTTATTGTTGCTCCTGGTTTGTTACTTGCGTCCTCTAACACGATGTCTAGTTTGAACTATCTGTTCAATTCCTTATTTTCTATTATTACTACCACAGCCTGACTCTATATAGAGCTAGCATTTACTTTGTCAACATTTTTAAACACTTAGAAATTCTTACTACTTTTTTAAATATTTCTGGTTATTTTTCTCTTGTACTCTCATGTTTTGGTCATTCTTTACTATATATATGTATATTCAGTCCATTCCTCTGAACAGTACCTGTCTTTGCATATTTCTATGATCTTTCTTTAAATTTAATATTATCTTGAACATTTCTAGTTAATCATGGATGTTCAGTCCATTCCTTGGAATTTTTCTTACTCATTGGAATGGAACCAGATGGACCTCATGGACTATGTGATCCCTGATTGGGTTTGTTAACCTGGGCCAATCAGGAAGCCCTGGCTGACCAAAGGTTTAGGGCCTAGCTTTGCTGCTCCTCTCCTTTGTAAAATCGCTATTTCTCTGTACACAGCTGTTAAGGTTAACTGTTTGTAAACTGTACTGTTTAATAAAATATAAAAAAGTAACCAGGAGAAGGTGGGAGGGATGGGTGGTTTGCTGGGTTATCAGGGGTGTCTGGGTTATATGTACTGTCTTATTGTTTGGTTTATCGGACTGCCTGTACGTGATTGCATTTACTGTTTCCTTTTAGATATAATAAGATGGGATTTGAGATTTGTGCTTGTGTCCCTGTGAGCTGGTCATACGGTGGGGTTTGGGGGTCTAGCTTTGATGCCCCTTTCCCCTGTAAATTGCTGTTTCTTGCAAACTGCTGTTTATTGTTAACTGTTTGTTTGTAATTTAAATTGGTGAATAAAATAAAAAATATATATAACCAGGAGAAGGTGGGAGGGGTGAGTGGGTTGCTGGGTTGGCTGGGGTGTCTGTGATTTATGCCCTGTTTAATTGTTCAGTTGATCAGACTGTTTTATATGTGTTTGTGTTACTGTTTCCTTTTCATTGAGATAAGGTAAGATTTGAGGTTTGTCCACGTTTCCCTGCTGACTGGTTGTATGGTGAGGTTTGGGGGTCTGGCTTTGCTACCCCTTTCCCATGTAACTTACTGTTTCTTTTCCAGGCAAATGACATTGGGGCAAATGAAAAGCAACAGGTAATCCTTCTGACTGCTTGCGGACCCACATCATTTTCGGTTATAAGGAGCTTAACTTCCCAGGGGCACCAGACATTAAAACCTTCCAAGAATTAAGGAAAGTTAAGGAATATTATGACCCCAAACATGCTCTAATTCTGAGATGCTATCGGTTTTATTCGGCCGTTAGGGATTCCGGGAAATCCATATCGGGATTTTTGATAAGGTTAAGAAAGCTGGCAGAGGCATGTGATTTTGGGTTAACCCTGAATGACATGCTGAGAGACTGTCTAGTATGTGGGATTAATGGTGTAACCATGCAGAAGCACCTACTATCTGAAGCCAACTGGATTCTAAACAGTCGCGACAACTGGCTGTGTCATTAGAAAATGTGGCGAGTGGAGCGTGGGAGCTACAGAGCATCCCAATGGAAGTGGAAAAGTGTGGTGCAGGAAAAAGCACAGCAGAACCTACACCTGCATGCACATGACATTAAAAAAATATATATAACCACTTCAGCCCTATGCTCCTGATCTTTGGGGAACTGACTCCGAACTGGCTGGTCATAGCCAGTGAATCTCCTAAGTTCAGGGGACTGACTGCGATCTGGCTGGTCACAGCCAGTGAATCTCCTAAGTTCAGGGGACTGACTGCGATCTGGCTGGTCACAGCCAGTGTACTGTGCTCAAGTAAATAAATGGTGACACTGGCCTCTCTGCAGTTATTCCAGTCTCTATTCTGAAATATCCCATTCAATATCTGCCACTACATCTCCATTGACCTAGTCTTGAACTTAATTTGCCAATTCATTTACTCATTTTTGATTTCATGTCCTCATAATTGCCCTTATTTAAATCCATAAATATGGTCCCAGGCCTACTCCTCTCTCTCTCAAACTGAATGTAAAGTTCA
The DNA here is from genome assembly GCF_004010195.1 of Chiloscyllium plagiosum. Taxonomy (NCBI): domain Eukaryota; kingdom Metazoa; phylum Chordata; class Chondrichthyes; order Orectolobiformes; family Hemiscylliidae; genus Chiloscyllium; species Chiloscyllium plagiosum. Next base: position 17,707,869 of record NC_057714.1, on the reverse strand, counting down.
ACCATATTTTGATTGTGGATACCTAGGGGGAGTCTTCACATTAGTTCATGAATTAATCCAATCTCTACACAATACCATGTCGCGTATAGCTTGCTGTCTGATGGCTCCAAAACACCTGGTTCTACTCTAAAGAGACTCTCCTAAAAATTATAAAACTATCCTAAGAACAGAAAGATCTCAGGGCTCAGGCACATACTTCTTTGAAGTTTGCATCACATGTAGGCAGCGGTTAAGAAGGCATTCAGCACACTTGCTTTCATCCACCTGAAAATTGTATTATATGGGGTAATCTGTTTAGAGTCCAATGTAGCCTTTTTTTCTTGATAGTTGCTTTACATTGAACTGTTCCTGTCAATGATCTTAATGTGAAGTGCACAGGTTTCTTGCTTCAACTCAGTTGTACCAATCACTACAAAGAAGAGAAAATGAGGTCTGCAGATGCTGGAGATCAGAGATGGAAATGTGTTGCAGGAGAAGCGCAGCAGGTCAGGCAGCATCTAGGGAACAGGAGAATCGACGTTTCGGGCATTAGCCCTTCTTCAGGAATGAGGAAAGTTTGTCCAGCAGGCTAAGATAAAAGATAGGGAGGAGGGACTTGGGGGAGGGGCGTGGGAAATGCTGAGACAGGCTGGGGGGAGGGGAAATGAGGAAACTGGTGAAATCCGAGTTCACTATCACTACAAAGTCTCAAAGAAATGAAACTGGACAGATCACCTGGATGAACCTGGGCCGAAGAGACAACAGCAGCCATAGCCCTGTTGAATCTACAAGGTCCTCCTCGCTAATTCCTGGAAACTAGTGCCAAAACAGGAAGATCTGTCTCACAGAGTGGTAAGCAACAGCCTAACGTAGTCATGGATTCATACCTTACATACAATGTCCTAGACACCACCTTGGATGGTGTCCCTGGATATGTCCTGTCCCTGGATATGTCCTGTCCCACTGACAGGACATGTCCAGCAGAGGTGGCAGAATGGTGGTAATCAGTTGAGAGGGAATGTCATGGGAGTCAACATTGACTCCCAACCCCGTTGTTCAACCCAGACAATAGACTAGCTTCCATTGATGATTATGTACTGTCCTCCCTCAGGTGATGAATCCTCCATGTGGAACAAGACTTGGAGGAAGCAATGACAGTGGCAATGGCGCAAAATGTACTCTGGGTAGGAGATTTCAATGAAGATATACATCAAGAGTGGCTTGGCCGTAGCAGTACTGATCGAGTTGGCTGGGTCCTGAAGGACATCGCTGCTAGACTGGGTCTGCAGCAGGTGGTGAGGCAACCAAAAGAGGGAAAAACATACTTAGCCTCATCCTCACCAATCCGCCAGCTGCAGATGTATCTGTCTATGACAGTATCAGAAAGATGACTACTGCACAATCATCGTGAAGATGATGTCCTGCCTTCACACTGAGAATAACCTCCATCATGTTGTGTGGTACTGTCACCATGCTAAACGGGACAGACATCAAACAGATCTAACAACTTAGAATTGGACATCCATGAGGCACTATGCACCATCAACAGCAAGAGAATTGTACTCCAGCACAATCTACAGCCTCATCACCTGGCATATCCCCACTCAACCTGTACTACCAAGTCAGGGAATCAAATCTGGCTCAGTGTAGAGTGCAGGATGGCATGCCAGGATTAGCATCAGGCATACCTAAAAATGAGGTGTCAACCTGGTGAAGTGACCAAACAGCATAAGCAGCAAGTAATAGACGGAGCTATGTGATCCCACGACCAGTGGATCAGATCCAAGCTGTGCAGTCCTGCCACTGTTGTGGAAATTAAATTGACTCAACTCAACTATTAGCAAGAGCAACCAAAAAGAGCTTTATTAATTTTAACCTCTGCATTGCAGAGGGACCACATGCACTTGACAACAATGCCTTGTGTAAGGGCCCTGAGCATAATTCACATATTCGTCTTATACTGTTTCTTATCCCACTCTCAAGGACAAAGACTGTGAAGATTTGCGTTGTTATTCTTTTCATTCCCTTGTTGTAGACATACTGTTCTCATATTTTTCTCTTGTTGAGTGTTTACAAAGTTCCGCAGAGACAAGCTGTCCCTCAACTGCAGACTTCAGCATAGTGTCAGAAAGTTTTAAATTTAGTAAAGTATTGTCTTTCAGATTTCAGAGTAAATGTTAATTTTGTTAATTTTCCATTACATTTTCCCTCTTTTTGTCATTTTATGACAACCAGGACAACAAAAAATAGAGCCAGATTAAGAAAAAATCTACAGAACCAGACAGCTAAAACTCAGCGATCTTAACAGCTGTCTGTGTTGTGTGGAGCATTTTAAACGGCCACAGCCAACTCTTCGCTTTCCAGTTTTTCCTCCTGAAGTCTTTCACCACTATACAGTCTCCAGGTTTTAGATTGTGCAGCTTCCCTTCTCCTGGTTGGGGTCTTGCTGCTTTCACTTGATTCTGTATTTCAGACAAAAGTGTAGTGTGTCTTATACAGTAACACAACATCTCATTCTCACAGAGGCCTGTTATCTGCCTTACCTTAAGTCTCAGGTCAATTCCTGTGTTGGGTGGCCTACCGAACAAAATCTCAAACGGGCTAAGATTAGCTCTTTCTCTCCTCCTAGGTCTCATATATATCAGCACAATTGGGCGGCACGGTGGCACAGTGGTTAGCACTGCTGCTTCACAGCGCCAGAGACCCGGGTTCAATTCCCACCCCAGGCGACTGACTGTGTGGAGTTTGCACGTTCTCCCCGTGTCAGCGTGGGTTTCCTCCGGGTGCTCCGGTTTCCTCCCACCATCCAAAGACGTGCAGGGTCAGGTGAATTGGCCATACTAAATTGCCTGTAGTGTTAGGTAAGGGGTAAATGTAGGGGTATGGGTGGGTTTCGCTTCGGCGGGTCGGTGTGGACTTGTTGGGCCGAAGGGCCTATTTCCACACTGTAATCTAATCTAATCTAAATTGGAAGTGCCTTTGTCCATCCCACCCCTGGTTCCTCACAACAATTTGTTTTTTAAGGTAGCATTTTCTCTTTCCACTGCCCCACCGCTCGCTGGGTGGTAGGCACAGTGTTGTCTCATGTTTATTCCCAAATAATCACTGATCTTGCTGTAAGGCATTATTGACAAAGGTGTCCCATTGTCACTACCAAGCCTTTCAGGGATGCCCCTGTATCTACCAAAATAGGTAACTGGGTTACCTTCCACATATAACATAGATGTAGGCATTGACTTATACACATCAACATTGTACTGAACATAATGTCCATGCTCTGCAATCTCAGCGCTCAATATGGGGGTGGGACATGTCTCAGTGCCCATATGGTTAGTAGAAGAGATTAGCATAAGCGAGTCTTCATTGCCAAGCATAAGGGAAAGAGGCTTACCTATACCTCGTGGGCTGCCCACCTTCACCTCAGCCTTCCCCTGTCAGTCACCCTGCTGTCCAGTCTCCAGGACCGATTGAGGCTGTCTGTGTGAGCACTGTCTCGCCCAGTGGTCCATTGCTCCACAAACAAAGCACCCACTGGATTTATCTCTGCCAGCGCCTCTTCCGCTCTCTTTTTCCGCAGCACCTCCCTCCAATGGCTGGGCGACCATCTTCATCAGAGTAAGCTGAGCTTTATGTGCTTGCTGCTCCATCTTCAGTTTCTGCTTATCCTTCTCTTGGATAAGCAATTTTTCCAGCATGTATCGCATGTTGTTCTATCAAATTCAGCTTTCCTGTGTCCCAGGTAATACATGTGTCTTTTACCTTTTTCGCTATTTCGTCTTTCGTTCCATTAATGAAGCTGTTCCTCAGGTGTGGCTCATACGGCATGATTTCTGCCACCGTTATGTCCTCGGGGGGTCTCAGTCCGCTATGGGCATTATGAACTTCATTGAGGCGCATAAGGTACTGGGACACGGTCTCACCTTCCCGTTATTTACACATTGTAATTTTGATCATGTCCATTCACAGTGGGAATGCCTCCCTACAGGATCTGCAACAAAAGCCTTAATGTCTCCGTTCAGCTCCGCTTGCGGGTTGGCTGCTCTGGCATTTGCGGTTGGCCATTTATACTTCTCTTGGGCTTCTTGTTTCAATCTTTTGCGGGTACAAGATTCTACCGGTCATCCAGCAGACCCTGAGGCGACGGCCGCTGACCCGGAACCTTCGCCAGGTGGATCTCGTAGCGGGGCTGTAGGTCTCGGAGGGCAGTCATCAAGGTCAGAATCTGAAACAGACTTAAAACACTGTACAGTTTCGTTAGGTTGTTTTCTGCACACATCTGCATGCGCGCTGGTGTTTGTATGTGTATTTGATCTATCTTTGACTTGAGATTTCCTTTCTCTGATATCAGCATCAGCCTTCCACATTTTATAAACACTCCAATTCAGGAGTTCTATTTTTCCCTTCCATTTCTCGTTCTCTCTCTCCTCCAACCTCAACCTCAATATCTCCAACTGCCTTTTACTAAAACGTACCCCCCTCCAGAAAACCACATTCCTTGATCCATAATTCTAAGTGCTTTACAGACTCTGGGCAGTAATTATTTAACATGTACTGTATTTTTGGTTGGCCATTCCAATTCTTCTGTGGACCCTCTTTTTGTTTGCTCTTGCCGGAGCTCATTTTCAGTGTTACTGGAAAAATGTTCAGCTCTCTCTCTCTCTCGCGGTACTGTTATCTTTTTCCCTTTGACTTGCTTTTTACCTCCGGAGGTCTCCACTTGCATTGGGCGCGTCCGCCTCAATGCCTTGGTTTTTGTAAACCAAGAAACCACGTACCCGATACGTCTTTGGCGAGTCCAACTCAGCCAGTGGTGGTTCCAAGTCTAAAACCACCCTTAAATTTGCTGTCTCTTAAGCACTCTAAAGACGGCAAGCCCCTTCCCTTGGGTTTTGCTCAAATACCACGCGAGAGTTTACTGAACCCTTTTCCTGATCCTTTATTCTCTTAGAATGAGTCTCTTTATAGGATTATCTAAGCCACGACTCTTAACCTGACCTTATTTAGTTCGGACCCCGGCGCTGGGGCGATCCACAGATTCCCAGTCCTCTCACGCAAAAGGGCCAATTCAGCGCTCGAGATGTCCAGAAATGTGCAGACTAGGTGGATTAGCCATGTCAATGTGACGTTATGGGAATAAGGTAAGGGGGCCTGAGTGAGATGCTCTTCAGAGGGTCGGTGTGGACTCGATAGGCCAAATGGCCTGCTTTCGAACTGTAGGGATTCTATGATTCTCAGCCTACTCCAGTGATCCTTAGCGTTACAGATACCGCTTCAGCCAATTTAATTCACTCCACATGATATCAAGAAATGGCTAGAGACACAGACTCTCTCTCGCGCGGTACTGATATCTTTTTCCCTTTGACTTGCTTTTTACCTCCAGAGGTCTCCACTTGCATTGGGCACGTCCACCTCAATGCCTTGGTTTTCGTAAACCAAGAAACCACGTACCCGGTACGTCTTTGGCAAGTCCAACTCAGCCAGTGGTGGTTCCAAGTCTAAAACCACCCTTAAACTTGCTGTCTCTTAAGCACTCTAAAGACGGCAAGCCCCTTCCCTTGGGTTTTGCTCAAATACCACGCGAGAGTTTACTGAACCCTTTTCCTGATCCTTTATTCTCTTAGAATGAGTCTCTACATAGGATTACCTAAGCCACGACTCTTAACCTGACCTTATTTAGTTCGGACCCCGGCGCTGGGGCAATCCACAGATTCCCAGTCCTCTCACGCAATAGGGCCAATTCAGTGCTCGAGATGTCCAGAAATGTGCAGACTAGGTGGATTAGCCATGTCAATGTGACGTTATGGGAATAAGGTAAGGGGGCCTGAGTGAGATGCTCTTCAGAGGGTCGGTGTGGACTCGATAGGCCAAATGGCCTGCTTTCGAACTGTAGGGATTCTATGATTCTCAGCCTACTCCAGTGATCCTTAGCGTTACAGATACCGCTTCAGCCAATTTAATTCACTCCACATGATATCAAGAAATGGCTAGAGACACAGAATATTGCAAAGGCTATGGAACCTTACAGTATTCTGGCAATCGTAGAGTCAGAGAGTCATTGAGCCATAGAACTGTATAGCATGGAAACAGACTCTTTGGTTCAACTCATCCATGCTGACCAGATATCCTAAATAAATCTCGTCCTATTTGCTAGCATTTGGCCCACAACCCTCTAAACCCTTCCTATTCATATACCCATCCAGATGACTTTTCAATGTTATAATTGTACCAAACTCCACCATTTCCTCTGGCAGCTCATGCCATAAATGCACCACCCTTTGCATGAAAATATTGCACCTTCGATCCCTTTTAAATCTTCCCCTCTCACCTTAAACCTAAGCCCTCTAGTTTTGGACTCCCCCATTCTGGAGAAAAGACCTTGTCTATTTACCCTATCCATATCCCTTGTGATTTTATAAACCTTTATAAGTTCACCTGGCAGCCTCCCGTGCTCCAGGGAAAACAGCCCCAACCTATTTAGCTTCTCCCTAAAACTCAAACTCTCCAATCCTGGCAACATCCTTATAAGTCTTTTCTGAACCCTTTCAAGTTTCACTCTAGCAGGGCAACCAGAATTGCACACAATATTCCAAGAGTGGCCTAACCGATGTCCTGTACTGCAGCAATATGACCTCCTAACTCCTATACTCGATGCACCGACCAATAAAGAGGAGAAAGTGAGGTCTGCAGATGCTGGAGATCAGATTGCCAGGAAGAACTGTTTGTTTAGTTTATGGATCCTTCTGTGGATGAAGAAGGGCTTATGCCCGAAACGTCGATTCTCCTGTTCCCTGGATGCTGCCGATTCCTGAAGAAGGGCTTATGCCCGAAACGTCGACTCTCCTGTTCCCTGGATGCTGCCTTTCCTGAAGAAGGGCTTATGCCCGAAACGTCGATTCTCCTGTTCCCTGGATGCTGCCTGACCTCCTGCGCTTTTCCAGCAACACATCTCCGGCACCGACCAATAAAGGCAAGCATACTAAACATTATTTACTAGTCACTATTCTGTCGATCTGTACTCTACTTTCAAGGAACTATGTACCTGCAATCCAAGGTTTCTTTGTTCAGCAACACTCCCCAGGACCTTACCATTCAGTGTATAAGTCCTGCCCTGATTTGTCTTTCCAAAATGCAGCACCTCACATTTATCTAAATTAAACTCCACCTGCCACTCCTCAGCCCATTGGCCCATCTGATCAAGATCCTGTTGTATTCTGAGGTAACCTTCTTTGCTGTCCACTACACCTCCAACTTTGGTGTCATCTGCAAACTTACTAGCCATACTTCTTATCTTCACATTCAAGCCATTTATAAATTACTCAAAACAGTGGACCCAACACCAATCCTTGTGATCACAGGCCTCCAGTCTGAAAAGCCACCCTCTACCACCACCTTTGAGTCAGTTGGCTGTAATCAAATGGCTAGTTCTCTCTGTATTCCATGAGATCTAACCTTACTAACCAGTGTCCCATGGGGAACCTTGTCAAATGCCTTACTGAAGTCCATATAAATCACGTCTGCCCTCATCAATTCTCTTTGTTACTTCTTCAAAGAACTCAATCAAGCTTGTGAAACATGATTTCCCAAACATAAAGCCATGCTAACAATCCCTAATCTGTCCTTGCCTTTCCAAATACATGTACATCCTGTCCCTCAGGATTCCCTCCAAAAACCTGCCCACCACCGACGTCAGGCTCACTGGTCTATAGTTCCCTGGCTTATCCTTATTACCTTTCTTATACAGTGGCACCACGTTAGCCAACCTCCAGTCTTCCGGCACCTCACCTGTGACTATCGATGATACAAATACATCAGCGAGGGGACCAGCAATCACTTCCCTAGCTTCCCACAGAGTTCTAGGGTACATGTGATCAGGTCCTGGGGATTTATACACCTTTATGCATTTTAAGATGTCCTGTACCCCTGTAACATGGACATTTTTCAAGATGTCACCATTTATTTCTATACATTCTATATCTTCCATATCTTTCTCCACAGTAAACACTGATACAAAATACCCGTTTAGTATCTCCCCCATCTCCTGCAGTTCCACACATAAATGGCCTTGCTGATCTTTGAGGGGCCCTATTCTCTCCTTAGTTACCTTTTTGTCCTTAATGTATTTGCAGAATCTCTTTGAATTCTCCTTAACCCTATTTGCCAAAACTATTTCACAATCCCGTTTTGCCTCCTGATGTCCCTCTTAAATATATTCCTACTGCCTTTATACTCTTCTGGGGATTTACTCGATCTCAACTCTCTATACCTGATATGTGCCTCCTTCTTGTTCTTGACCAAAACCTCAATTTCTCTAGTCATCCAGCATTCCCTGCACCAACCAGCCTTGCCTTTCACCCTGACTGGAACTTACTGTCTCTGGACACTCGTTATCTCATTGAAGATTTATGCTCCAGAACTTGCTGGTCCTCTACCCTAGCTGCTCCAGCACAGTTAGCCAACAATGTAGAAAGTTGCCCAGGTTTGGCCTGTACACAAAAAGCAGGCAAATCCAACCACCCCATCAATCTACTCTTGATCATCAGTAAGGTGATGGAAGGTATCATCAACAGTGCTATCAAGCAGCATCAGCTCAGTAATAACCTGCTTACTGACACTCAGTTTGGGTTCCACCAGGGCCAATCTGCTTCTGATTTCATTACAGCTTTGGCTCAAACATGGACAAAAGAGCTGAACTGCAGAGGTAAGCTGAGAGTGACAGCCCTTGATATCAAGGCTGTATTCAAACAAGTGTGCCCTCAAGGAGCCCAGCAAGCCTGCAATTAATGGGTATCAGGGGTCAAGCTCTCTGCGGGTTGGAGTCATACCTGGCACGTAGGAAGATGGTTATTGTTGTTGGAGGTTGGTCATGTCAACTGCAGGACATCTCTGCAGGAGATCCTCAGGCTAGTGTCCTCGGCCCAATCATCTTCAGCTGCTTCATAAATGACCCTCCCTCCATCATAAGGTCAGAAATGGGGGTGGTCACTAATGATTGCATAATTTTCAGCACCATTTGCGACTCCTCAGATACCGCAGCAGTCCATGTTCAAATGCAATAAGATCTGGACAATATCCAGGCTTGGGCTGACAAGTGGCTAGTAACATTTGCAACACTCAAATGCCAGACTATGACCATCACCAGCAAGAGACAATCTAACCACATCCTCTTGGCATTCATTGGTGTTACCATTACTGAATCCAACATTATCAACATCCTGGATGGTACCATTGATCAAAAACTCAACTGGACTTGTCACATAAACACAGTGGCTACAAGAGCAGGTCAGAGGCTAGAAATACAACAAGTAACTCATATCCTAAGTCCCCAAAGTCTGTCCGTCACCTACAAAGTACACGTCAGGTGTGTGATGGAATACCTACCACTTGCCTGGGGGGGGGGGGGGTGCCACTCCAAAGACACTCCAGAAGCTTGACACTATTCCGGACAAAGCAGCCCATTTGATTGGCACCACATCCACAAGCATCAATTCCATTCACCACCGATACTCAGTGGCAGCAGTAAGTACTATCTACAATATACACTACAGAAATTCACTAAAGATCCTTAGACAGCACATTCTAAACCCATGACCACTTTCATCCAGAAGGATAAGGGCAGCAGTTGCAAGTTCCCCTCCAAGCCACTCACCATCCTGACTTTGAAATATATTGACGTTCCTTCACTGCTCCTGGATCAAAATCCTGGACAATTGTGTTGTTGGTCAACCCATAGCTGTAGACTGCAACGGTTCAAGAAGGTAGCTCACCACCATCTTCACAAGGGCCACCAGGAAGGGACAATAGAAAATACTGGCCAGCCAGCAATGCCCAAGACCCAATAATTTATTTTAAAAAGCTCACAACTGAGTGCCCATGAGGCACTATCGCTCAAAGCCGCACCACTATTGGATTCAACCATAGGCTGTAACCTCATCACCAATATCTCTTATTCTCCCACTACCATCAAGCCAGGAGATCAGCCAGGTTCAATGCAGAGTATAGAAAACCATATTTTAACAGCACATCTAAAACTGAGGTGTTAACCTGGTAAAGCAGCATACTAAATAGCAGATGTAGCACGTAATAAATTTGCACAATTCCACATTCAATGGATTTAAATCAAAGATCTGTAATAGCACTATGCCCAGCCATCAATGATTCTGGACAATTAAACAAAGAGAAGAAGACACTACATCAATACTTGCAATGCTGGAGCACACCAGCGCCTGACTGTGAAAACATAAGCAGCCGGAAATGCTGACTGGATAATTTATATGAGCTTCTTTCAGCATCACAGATGCAAACCTTGAGCCAATTAAATTCAATCATGTGATATTAAGAAATGTTGAAAGCATTATACAGTATAAGGCTATGAGCACAATAAACCATCCCAGCTGAAATGTTGACAACTGATGTTCCACTGCACCGCTAACAAAGAACAAAGAACAAAGAGCAATAAAGCATAGGAACAGACCCTTCAGCCCTTCAAGCCTGCATTTTGCCCTTCCATACTGAAACTGTGTTCACTTACAGGATCCATATCCGCCTATTCCCTTCCTATTCATGTGTTCATCCAGGTGCTTCTTGAATGCTGCTCTCAGTGTCTGCTTCCATCACCTCCTCTGGCAACTGCTCTAGGCAATCACCATCCTTTGTGTGAAAAACTTGCCTCACATATCTCTTTTAAAACTCTCCCCGCAACTTGTACCTGTGTTCCCTAGTAATCGACCCCTCCACTCTTTCTTTTCTCTTTGATGATCCATTTATGATGATACTGCTCCTTCAGCAAAATTATGTTGTCCTTGATTTTTTTTCTTCAGGAGGTCGTAAGAATACTAGTTCTGAAAAGTCTGAGCTTGGATGGGTTTTAAGGCCAATTTGATTACAACTATCAAATACTGCCTCAGGAAAAAGGCTTTCAAGTTTAAAAAGAAACACTTGTACAATGAAAGGGGAGTGGCCCATTTCTCCCAGCTCAGCTTTTCCCTTGGTTTGATTTGGTTTTGGGCAGTCTGGGTATTGCAAAAACTGCTAGACCCAAAGAAGCTGGTCCGGACTCATCCTTGTCTTTTTCTGACATCACTCCTGGGTTTGATTTGACCTTTTGTCCCAAGGGATGTATATGGGGATTGTTGCAAGCATTTGGAACATCATCATGAAGTTGGGTTTTCGGATAAGTTAAGTTATTCGGTATTCTGTTTGGTTTGTGTTTCATTCGGTAATCTTGTAAATAAATTCTGTTTTATTCATAACTACATGGTTTGACAAACTGTACACATCCTGGGATATTCACATTACACCTGCTTAAAACAACTAGCAAAGTTAGGGTCTGGGCTACTTACTTGAAAGGTTTTGAGGGGTCTAGCCTGGTCCATAACATATTAAAATTCCTGGTGTAAATCATACAATCCCTACAGTATGGAAACAGGCCCTTCAGCCCAGCAAGTCCACACCGACCCTCTGAAGAGTAAACCACCCAGATCCATTCATTCCTAAATGATGCACCTAACCTACACATCCCTGAACACTATGGGCAATTTAGCATGGCCAATCCACCTTAACCTGCACATCTTTGGATTGTGGGAGGAAACCAGAGTACCTGGAGGAAACCCATGCAGACACGGGGAGAATGTGCAAACTCTATACAGACAGTCACCCGAGGCTGGAATCAAACCCAGGTCTCTGGCACCATGAGGCAACGGTGCTAATCACTGAACCACTATGCCACCCCAAAGGATAAAAGGATAACATCTTCCAAAGTTCTTCAATGAAACTATCCAATTTTGTTAAAACTCAATCCCACAACAGGAAATTAGCCAAACTGTGCCTGTATAGATCTGCCCTAAAATGTGGAACATTTCCTAGTTCTGCCCTACTCACAAAGTCAATCTGACCAGTTACAAGTCCATTAGTCTACTCTCACTCATCAAAAGAGTTTCGTAAAGCACTGTCAATAGTCCTTTCAAACATCACTACACAAAGATAATCTTATCAAGGATGCTTACTTTGGGTTATGCCAAGGTGATGCAACCCCAAGTGTCATTTCAGCTTTGGTAAAACATGGACAAAGTAGCTGAATTCAAAAATTGAAGTGAGAGTACCTGCCTATGATATCAAGGCAACATTTGACTGAGTCTGACATCAAAACGCCCTCACAAAACTGAAATTAATAGGAATCAGAAGGAAATCTCTCCATTAGCTGGAGTCATACCTAGCATCTCAGGACATCTCTGCAGGAGTTCCTCAGGGCACTGTGCTCAGTCCAAATATTTGCTTCATCAAAATCTTCCCTTTATCATAAAGTACGAAGAGAGGATAAATGATCACTAGTGATTGCGCAGTGATGTGGAGGTGTCGGTGTTGGACTGGGGTGGACAAAGTTAAAAATCACACAATATCAGGTTGCACAATGTTTAGCATCACTGGAAACTGTTCAGATGCTAAAGTAGTCTATGTTAGCAAGACAGGTATACCATTCAGAATTGGACTGCTAATTGGCAAATTACATTTATGCTTAGAACTAAATAAGGGACTGTCACCACTAACAAGTTCAACAATATTGGTATTATCCCTGAAGATCTAAGTCTATTTTATTGCCTTATCAAAGAAATCTGGCACAATAGAATGCAAGATTCATTGAAAATAATGTGTTACACAGCATATGTCATTCTCAGACCCCTAATGGGACAAAATTAAATCAAAAATTTCAGACAGGCAGTGTGGCTTCGTAGGAAATAACCATGAAATACAGTACATTTTTAAATAACCTTGGCAAAACGTCTCTGAAATGCCAAAAGAATGTTATTTATGTTTCATTGGCATAATAAAGCCTTTAATAAAGTCCAACAAGGCATCTCGTGAAAATTCTGGAGGACATAACATCATTGGGAATGACCTTGGATTCATTAGGAGTATTTATTGGAATCAGGTAGCATTGATTAGATATAAGAACAAACTCAGTGATTGAAAAGGAAGTAAATGTAGGGTTAGACAATGTTGTGTTCTTGGACAGACTGTTTATTCCTATACAGTGAATGCATACTTCAAGGAATTGAAGGTAATTTAGGAGAATCATCAACAACATCTGTTAGGCCTGTAAAGTAATGAGTAAATAGACACAGTCCAAGGAAATTCTTTTTCTTAATTCATGGGATTTAGGGATCACTGGCTAGGCCAGCATTTATGGCCCATGTCTAATTACAAGTTAGGCAGTTACCAGTCAACTACATTACAAGTTAACGTAGGCCAGAAGAGGTAAAAACAGCAGATTTCATTCCCTAAAGGGCATGAGGGAACCAGATGTGATTTTACCATGATCAACAATGGTTGCATGGGCACCATTAAATTTGCTTTTAATTCCAAATTTTTATGTTATTTAAATTGGCACCAAGGTAGGATTCCAACCAATACCCCCTGAACATTGGCCCATTCTGGATTGCTAGTCCAGTGACATTATGTTTAAAGCACCACATCTGCTTGCAATTATGAAGTCAAGATCATGTACAGCCATTTCAAGATTCAAGCTGACATTTCTTAAAGTGATCTGATGGAGGAGACACTCTGAGCCCATATAGAAGCTTAATTGTCTAATGGGAAGGTCTGTAAATAATAAGTTCTTGTTGATCTGAATACAGACTAGCAGCAGAGACAGCAGGAAAACATCAGGCCTCTATCACCCAACGATGAAGTAATTCTATTGTCACTACGTATATAGCAGCAAACGAAGAAGGCTTTCAAAAATTAATTAAGATAATTAGAATCCCTACAGCATGGAAACAGGCCCTTCAGCCCAGTCAGCACTGACCCTCTGAAGAGTAACCCACCCAGACCCACTCCCCTATTATTCTATGTTTCCCCCGACCAATGTACCTAACCTACACATCCTTGACAACTACGGGCAAGTTAGCATGGCCAGTTCACCTGACGTGGACAACTTTGGACTGTGGGAGGAAACCAGAGCACCTGAAGGAAATCCACACAGACTCGGGGAGAACGTGCAAACTCCACACAGACAGTTGCCTAGGCTGAGTTGAGCCCGGGTCCCTGGCGCTGTGAGGCAGCAGTACTAACCACTGAGCCACCATGCCACCTCCCACTGAGCCTCTGTGCCACCCTAGACTTAAATGAAAATGGTATGCAAAGCCTTACACTCAGCAGCAAGAAAATTTCCATTATATTAGTGACAATAAAGGGGGACAACCCGACGTGCGGCATCGTAATACAGGGCAACGTCGATTGCTTGAACTTTGGATTATCCGAGCAAGATCTCAAAGTCCCGGTGCTTGGCTAAACTGTATTATTTAAAAAATCGACTGTCTGAACATTCGATTATCTGTACAAAATACTCCCTGCCTGTGTCATTCGGATAATCAAAGTTGCCCTATAAATGGAAACAAGTTGGAAGTCAATCAATTATCTAGGAAGCACAGAAACACATATGTTGATATCAAAAGCAGCACTGAAATACAAAAGAGTTGAAAAAGCCAAAAACATTTTTACAAAATTATGCAACATTTTAAGAAATGTCAGCTTGAATCTTGAAATGACATCTGTGCACTAAAATGTTATGTCTGGTCAGCAATGAATGATGAATTTGAAGATTTGAGATTGGGAAAGTGGAAAAAAAAAGACAATAAACAGCTTAAGAAAGATGCAAAAGATAAATTGGGTGTACAAAAGAGCAAGGTAAAAACAATGACTGCAGATGCTGGAAACCAGATTCTGGATCAGTGGTGCTGGAAGAGCACAGCAATTCAGGCAGCATCCGAGGATAGGCAAAATCGACGTTTTGGGCAAAAGCCCTTCATCAGGAATAGTTGCAAGAGGATTCACAGTAGGGTTAAAATCAACGAGGTAAAAACAATGACTGCAGATGCTGGAAACCAGATTCTGGATCAGTGGTGCTGGAAGAGCACAGCAATTCAGGCAGCATCCGAGGATAGGCAAAATCGACGTTTCGGGCAAAAGCCCTTCATCAGAAAAGAGCAAGGCAGGAACTGGAGAATTTTGATTGGTGGCAACTGCTGGAGGGGAAATCCACATGTGGGAATATTTCAAACGACAGTCGATAAGTGTTCAGGAGTGGCACGTTCCAGGGAGAATGAAGGATAGGTACGGCAAGTTACGTGAAGCTTGGATGATCAGGGATGTTATGACCTTGGTCAAAATAAAAAGGGAGCACACGTAAGGTCTAGGAGGATGGGCACTGACAAGACCTTAGACGTATATAAGGGGAAAGTAGGAAAGAACTTAAACAAGGAATTAGACGGACTAGAAGAAGTCATGAAAGCTATTAGCAAACAGAATTAAGGAGAATCCCAAGGCTTTTTATACATCTATTTTACTGGCATGGTGGCTCAGAGGTTAGCACTGCTGCCTCACAGAACTAGGGACCCGGGTTCAGTTTCAGCCTCAGCTGACTGTGTAGAGTTTGCACATTCTCCCTGTAACTGAGTGGGTTTCCTCCGGGTGCTCCAGTTTCAAAGATATGCAGGTTAGGTGAATTGGTTATGCTAAATTGCCCATAGTGTTCAGGGATGTGTAGGTTAGGTGCATTAGTCAGGGGTAAATGTAGAGTAATAGGATAGGGAAATGGGTGTGGATGGGTCACTCTTCAGAGGGTCAGTGTGGAATTGGTGGGCCAAATGGCCTGTTTCCGTACTGTAGGGATTCTATGATCTATAAAAAGCAAGAGGGAAGTTAGGGAAAGGGTTGGCTCACTCAAGGACAAAGGAACGAATCTATGTGTGGAGCCAGAACAGGTAGGTGAGGGCCTAAACAGATACTTTGTGTTGGTATTCACCAAAGGGAAGGAAGTGGTGGAGGATGAACTCAGGGAAGGGAATGTTGAATTTCTCAGCCAAGTTGCTATTAAAAAGAAAGAAATGTTGAGCATCTTAAAAAGTCCTTGGATCCTGATGAAATCGATACCAGAAAAATATTGAGGGAGGCAAGAGAATAAATTGCTGGAGCATTGTCAGACATCTTTGCACCCCTTTTGGCCACAGGTGAGGTCCCAGCAGACTGGAGAATAGCCAATGCAGCCCCTTTATTTAAGAATGGTCACAGGAATAATCCACTAAATTAAAGGCCTGCGAGCCTCTCGTCAGTAGTAGGGAAAAGATTCTCAGGGACAAGATCCAAATGCATTTAGAAGCAAATGGACTTATTTGCAATGGACAGCATGGTTTTGTGCAGGGGAGCTCGTGCCTTGATAACTTTTTTGAGGAGATGACAAAGATGATTGATGAGGGAAGAGTAGTTGATGTTGAGGTTATCCACTTTGGCCACAAAAACAGGGAGGCAGATTATTATCTGCATGGTGGCAATTTAGAAAAAGGTGAGTTGCAATGGGATCTGGGTTTCATGGTGGAACAGTCACTGCAGTAGGCAGCGAGGAAAACTAATGGCATGCTCTGCTTCACAGCAAGAGGATTTGAATATCAGGGAAAGGATGTCTTGCTGCAGTTATACAGTGCCTTGTTAAGGCCACACCTTTAGAATTGTGTGCAGTTTTGCTCTCCTAGTCTGAGAAAGGACATTCTTGCTGTTGAGGGAGCCCCACGAAGGTCCACCAGGCTGATTCCCGGGATGGCAGCTCTGATATATGAGGAAAGACTTGATCGCCTGGGCTTCTATTTGATGGCATTTTGAAGAACGAGGGAGGATCTCATAGAAACATATAAAATCCTGATGAGAGTGGACAGGTTGGATGTGGGAAGCATGTTCCAAATGTTAGGGAAGTCCAGAACTAGGGGTCACAGTCTAAGAATAAGGGGCAAACTATTCAGGACTGAGATGAGGAAGGACTTCTTCACTCAGAGAGTTGTGAACCTGTGGAATTCTCTCCCACAGGCAGCTGTTGGGGCCAGTTCAGTAGATACATTCAAGAGGGAGCTGGATATGGCCCTTGAGGCCAAAGGGATCAAGGGGTGTGGAGAGAGGGTGGGAATAGGATACTGAGATTGTATGATCAGCCATGATGATATTGAATGGTGGTGCAGGCCGAAAAGGCCTTATGGCTATTCCTGCATCCATTTTTCTATGTTTGTCTGTATGGACGTAAGTGAAGTTTTTGACAAGGTATCTCATGTCAAACTGGGACAAAAAGTGAATTTTTGTATTTAGGGGTGAGCTGGCAAGATGGATGCAGAACTGGCTTACTCATAGGAGACAGAGGGTAGGGTTGGATGGATGGTTTTTGGAATGGAGGGTGTGACTAGTTTGTCCACAGGGATCAGTACTGGGACCTTTGCTGTTCATTGTCTTCATAAATCATATGGAAGAAAATGTAGCTGGTCTAATTAATAAGTTTGCAGATGATACAAAGATTGGTGGAGTTGCGGGTAGTGAGGAGGATTGTCAGAAGATACAGCAGGATATGGATGAGTTGGGGGCATGGGCAGAAGACTGACATGTGGAGTTTAAGGAGAAAGTGAGGTCTGCAGATGCTGGAGATCAAAGTTGAAACTTTATTGCTGGAACAGCACAGCAGGTCAGGCAGCATCCAGGGAACAGGAGATTTGACGTTTCGGGCACAGGCCGAAAAACCATCCATCCAACCCTACCCTCTGTCTCCTATGAGTAAGCCAGTTCTGCATCCATCTTGCCAGCTCACCCCTAAATACAAAAATTCACTTTTTGTCCCAGTTTGACATGAAATACCTTGTCAAAAACTTCACTTACGTCCATACAGACAAACATAGAAAAATGGATGCAGGAATAGCCATAAGGCCTTTTCGGCCTGCACCACCATTCAATATCATCATGGCTGATCATACAATTCCTGAAGAAGGGCCTGTGCCCGAAACGTCGAATCTCCTGTTCCCTGGATGCTGCCTGACCTGCTGTGCTGTTCCAGCAATAAAGTTTCAACATGTGGAGTTTAATCCAATCAAAAGTGAGGTGATGCATTTTGGAAGGTCAGGTACAGGTAGAAATTATACAGTGAATGGCAGAACTCTTAACAGTATTGATATGCAGAGGGATCTGGGTGTACAGGTCCACAGATCACTGATGGTTGCAGCACAAGTAGATAAGGTAGTGAAAAGGCCCCCGGTAGACTTGCATTCATTGGAAGGGGCACTGAATGTAAGAATAGGCAAGTTATGCTGCAGTTTTATTTAGTTCAGCTGCGCTGAGAATATTACATACAATACCGGTCACCATACTACCAGAAGGATGTGGATGCTTTGGGCAGTGTGCGGAAAAAGTTTACCAGGATGTTGCCTGGTATGGAGAAAGGTTGGATAGACTGGGCTTGTTTTCACTGGAATGCTGGAGGTTGAGGAAAACCGGATGGAAGGTTATAAGATTGTGAATGGCTTAGATAGAGTGGAATGTGTGAGGCGTTTTCCCTGGGTGGAGGGGTCAATTATGAGGGGACACAGGTTCAAGGTATGCGTATGTGTGGGGGGAGAGAGGGGTGATACTTAAAAGACATGTGTGAGGCAAGTTTTTCACACAAAGAGTGGTGACTGCCTGGATCATACTGCCTGGATCATACTGCCTGAGGAGGTGGTGGAAGCAGCATTCAAGAAACACCTAGATGAGTACATGATTAGGAAGGGAATAGAGGGATAGGGATTCTGTAAGTGAAGATAGTTTGAGTATGGAAGGGCAAAATGTGTTGGCGCAGGCTTGGAGGGCCAAAGGGCTTGTTCCTGTGCTGTATTGTTCTTTGTTTTTCGTTCTGTATTGAAGTCGTGAATGAAGCCAGAAAAACAAGTGAACTCTTGAATAGCTATCAGAAGATAAATGGAAGTTTGCAGACATGCTATCTGTGCTGAAGGGCTGGAGTGTCTATTCACCATGGAATCATAGACACACAGTGCAGGAGTGGGCCTTCAGCCCATTGAGTCTGCACCGCACATGACAAATACCTGACCTTCAAACAAATCCTATTGGCCTAGAGCTTTGAATGTTATGACATGCCAAGCGCTCATCCACATACTTTTTAAAGGATGTAAGGCAACATGCCTTGACTACCCTGTCAAGCGATACATTCTAGACTGTCACCACTCTCTGGATAAAAATGTTATCCTCACATCCCCCCTAAACCTCCTGCTTCTCATCTTGAACCTGTGTATCCCCTCATGACTGAGCCTTTAACTTAAGGGGAATAGGTGCAGCTTATCCACTCTGTCCATGCCCCTCAATCTTGTATGTCTCAGGCAGATCACCCCTCAGTCTTCTCTGCTCAAATGAAAACATCCTAAGACATCCAATCTTTCCTCAACTTTGATTTTCTATCCCAGGCAGTACCCTGGTGAATCTCCTTTGCACCCTCTCCAGTGCAGTCACATCCTTCCTAGATTCTCGCTAGCTGTGGTCTCATCCAAGTTTTGTACAACTCCAACGTGACATTCCTGCTCATGTAATTTATGCTTCAATTGATAAAGGCAAGTGTCCCAAATGCCTTTTTCATTGCTCTATCAACATGATCTCTGAAGTCTGAAAGGCATGTTGATTCACAGATAAATACACTAAGGTGCCTTCATTATCAGAAGGATTAATAGAAAAGGAGCAAGAGGCTGATAGTGAAGGAAGCAACTAGACAACAGAAAGACTGGTTTGACAGGAATCCAACAAAAAGGCCATCCAATGTTATAATTGGAAAGTAACACTATTTGGCAGAGCTCTTAGACACCTAACATTCAAGCTACAGAATTTCCAAGCAATTACTACTTCTGGCATAGGAGAATCTAACCATCTCCACTTGACGTTCCTCATAACGTACTAATTCTTATTAATTGTGACCAGCATTTTGGGATTTCATATTAACTTGAGTGTAAAAACATCATGAGAAGGCAAATTAGCTATATTTTGTGATAAGAATTAATTTAGTTGATAGAACATCAGTTGGATGTCTAATTCATTTGATATCAGTAGATAATATTGAGTTTAAGGAATTATTATCTATTTTCAGTTCTCAGTTGCATGATTTGAGCCAAGGAGGTGAGGATGAAGTTCATATCCAAGCGTCTGACCAGTTGAAAGACTTAATATAAGTCATGTCCACGTATGGAACAAGGATTTTCAGAAATAGTGATAAATATTGACAGTTTAAAGACACCGCGACCACAGTCATCACTTCTATGTGGTCTATCTCTTGATTAACATTAAATTAGGACAAAGAAAGACTACAATTTGTCTTATTAGCGTTCAGAGGATCTAAGGCCTTTGAGAGTTAATCCAAGGCTGTATTCACTGCCTGTTTATTATTTTTGCTTACCATTTTTGCTTAATAAATTATACAGTATTTCAACATACTTGTTTGTCTCTCTCTCTCTCACACACACACACACTAGATTGTATCTTATGTGCCACCTCAATGGGACTCATTAATGTAATTAGGGTACCATTGACCAGAAGCTGAACTGGACTAGCCATATTAATACTATGGCTATAAGAACAGGTAAAAGCTATGAATTCTGTGGTGAGTAGTTCACCTGCTATAGAGCACAGAATGAGCCCTTTGGCCCATTGGGTCTGCATCAATCATCAAATATCCATCTATGCTGATCCCATTTTCCAGCACTTGACTGATAGCCTTGAATGCCATGGTGTTTCAAGTGTTCGCCAAAATAGCGAAATAGCTCTTAAATGTCTTGCAAGTTCCTGCCTCCACCATCCTTTGTGCCAGTGAGTTCTCACAACTCTCTGCATGAATTTATGTCTTTAAATCTCTTCAAAACTGCCAGCTCTTAACCTTAAAAATATGCTTGCTAATTATTGACCCCTCTACTAAGGGAAAGAAAATTCCCCCTATCTACTCTGTCTATTTCCCTCAGAACTTCTAACACATCAATCAGAACCCCTTCAGTTTTCTCTGCTCTCAGCAAAACAACCTCAGCATATCTAATCTCTCTTCATGGCTCAATCACTCCAGTGCAGGAAACATCTAGATGAATCTCTTCTGCAGCCTTTCTACTCCAATCACATTCTTCCTATATCGAGGTAACCAGAACTGCACAGTATTTCAGCTGTGGCCGAACATTATCTACAACTACATCACAACTTCCTTGTTCTTGAATTAACAGCTTTGACAAATAAAGGCAAGAATTCCACATGCCTTCTTAACCACTTTATCATCTGTCCTTCTGCCTCTGACGATCTATGGACATGCATACTGAGGTCTCTCTGATCTGCTTTCTGTTCTAGCGTGCTACCATTCAACACATACTCCCTTACCTTATTTGTCCTCTCAAAATGCATCACCTAACACTTTTCAGGATTAAATTCCATTGCCAATATTTAGCCCATCTGACCAGACCCCCCTTAGTGTTCTGTTGTCGAAGGCTTTCTTCCTCTCTATTTACTACACCACCAATTTTCATGTCACCTGTAAATTTACCAATCTTACATCTACATTCATGTCTAGATCAATAATGTACACACAAACAGCAAGGTACCCAACACTGAACCTTGTTATACACTACTGGACACAAGCCTGCTGTTCAATCACCTTTGATCACCATACATCCCGTCATGCAAGAACTTTTCAGATGTTTTACTCAGGTCCAGCAGTCCTGGACCATGTTGACACCAATGACATAGATAAAGAAAGAAAGGAAGCACTGCAACAGGAATTTGGAGAGTTAGGTAGTAGATTAAAGAGGAAGACTACGAGGGTTGTAATCTCCAGATTAGTTCCAGAGCCATGTACGACTGTGTATAGGAATAGGAAGATGAGTCAGATGAACGCTTAACTAAAGAGATGGTATAGGAGGGATGGCATTAGACATTTGGATCATTGGGACAGCTTCTAGGATGGGTGGGACTTCTACAAGCTGGATGGGTTGAACCTGAACTGGAACAGATCTAATATCCTTGCTGACAGGTTTGCAATTGCTGTTGGAGAGGTTTTAAATTAATTTGGGAGAGGGATGGAGCACAAAATAGTTATAAAGTTGGAAACAAGCTCCAGCCAGACATAGAAGGAATGCTAGGACAGTTCAGTAGGCAGAGAGGTCACGGACATGAAAATGCACATGGGAGGTCCAGAAAGCTAGATTGTATGTGTTTCAATGCAAAGATCTTGATTGGTAAGTCTGATGAACTTCGAATGTTGATCAATACATGGGAACATGATATTGTTGTAATCAGTGAAACATGGATGAAGGAAGGACAGGACTGGCAGCTCAATGTTCCAGGGTATAGACTTTTCAGGTGCAAAAGGAGGGAAATGTAAGAGAAGTGATGGCATTGTATTATTGACAAAGGAAACTATCACTGGACAAATGAAGAAGAATGTCTACAATGGTATGACATGAGGCCATCTGGATTGACCTTAAAATCTTACAAGGATGCCTTCCTTGAAGAAGCTCTCTGCCTCTCTCTACAAAGATTTCAGTGAGTCCCTCTCTCACTGCACACCCCACACCTATCACATTTCCAACTCCCCTCCTCCAAGTCCCTCCTCCCTACCTTTTATCTTCTCCTGCTGAACACTCTCTGCTCATTCCTGAAGAAGGGCCTGTGCCCGAAACGTCGAATCTCCTGTTCCCTGGATGCTGCCTGACCTGCTGTGCTGTTCCAGCAATAAAGTTTCAACTTTGATCTCCAGCATCTGCAGACCTCACTTTCTCCTCTATACACTACTGGACACAAGCCTGCTGTTCAATCACCTTTGATCACCATACATCCTGTCATGCAAGAACTTTTCAAATGTTTTACTCAGGTCCAGCAGTCCTGGACCATGTTGACACCAATGACATAGATAAAGAAAGAAAGGAAGCACTGCAACAGGAATTTAGAGAGTTATGTAGTAGATTAAAGACGAAGACTACGAGGGTTGTTATCTCCAGAGTGGTTCCAGAGCCATGTACGACTGTGTATAGGAATAGGAAGATGAGTCAGATGAACGCTTAACTAAAGAGATGGTATAGGAGGGATGGCATTAGACATTTGGATCATTGGGACAGCTTCTAGGATGGGTGGGACTTCTACAAGCTGGATGGGTTGAACCTGAACTGGAACAGATCTAATATCCTTGCTGACAGGTTTGCAATTGCTGTTGGAGAGGTTTTAAATTAATTTGGGAGAGGGATGGAGCACAAAATAGTTATAAAGTTGGAAACAAGCTCCAGCCAGACATAGAAGGAATGCTAGGACAGTTCAGTAGGCAGAGAGGTCACGGACATGAAAATGCACATGGGAGGTCCAGAAAGCTAGATTGTATGTATTTCAATGCAAAGATCTTGATTGGTAAGTCTGATAAACTTCGAATGTTGATCAATACATGGGAACATGATATTGTTGTAATCAGTGAAACATGGATGAAGGAAGGACAGGACTGGCAGCTCAATGTTCCAGGGTATAGACTTTTCAGGTGCAAAAGGAGGGAAATGTAAGAGAAGTGATGGCATTGTATTATTGACAAAGGAAACTATCACTGGACAAATGAAGAAGAATGTCTACAATGGTATGACATGAGGCCATCTGGATTGACCTTAAAACTAAAAAAGGGCAATTATTTTGCTGGGATTCCATTACAGGTTTCCCAAATCAGAGGGAGAAAGAGGAACAAATATATAGGCAAGTCAGAGAAAGGTGTGAGAGAAACAGGATTATTGTTGTAGGGTATTTCAACTTTGCTAACATCAACTGTGATCATCTTTGTGTGAAAGGATTACGTGGGGTAGAATTTTAAAAGTAAATTCAGGAGACCTTTTTGTGTCTGCACGGAGATCATCTTACTGAGTTGGGGAATGTTAGACCTAATCCTTGGGAATAAAGCTGGTCAAGTGGTTGAAGTTTCAGTGGTCGAGTGTTTTGTGGATAGTGACCATATCACTGTAATCTTCAAAGTCATTATGGAAAGGGATAAAGATTGGTCTTCCTCTGAACTGGAGGAAGATCAATTTCAATATCATTAGACAGGATCTCACAAACATAGACTGAGAGTAGCTACTTGAAGGTAAGTCTACATTTGAAAAGTGGAAGTCTTTTAAAAGTAGTAAAGTCAGAATTCAGGGCCAGCATGGTCCTTTAGTAGCAAAGGGCAAGATACACAAGTCCAATAACCCTGGATGTTGAGAGATATTGAGAGTGTGAAAGAGAAAAAAAGGAAGCCTTAAGTCAGTTACCGAGTATCAAAAACAGGGGAGGCCCTTCAAAAGTATAGAGAGTATAGGGGCTTGCTTAAAAAATAAATTAGGAGGGCAAAGAGAGGTCACAAAATATCTTTGGCAGATAGGGAAACTCCAAAGCAATATTAATAAGAAGATTACCTGGGAAAGAGTGGGGCCTATTAAAGACCAAAGGAGCAACCTGTGCATGAAGCCGGTGGATGTGAGTGAGGTCTTAAATGAATATTTCTCATCGTATTCAGAGAGGAGAAAGATGTTGCAGCTAGGGATTTCAGATCAGATGGTGAGGTTTGAGAACACATTAAGATTAATGAGGAGGGACTACGAGACTTTTCAGCAGGTATAAAGGTGGATAATTCCCTAGGGCCAAATGAGATGTGTTCCAGGGTGCTATGAGAGGCAAGAGAAGAGATTACTGGAGTCCTGGCACAGATATTTAATACTTTTCTGGCCACAGGGAAAATACCAGATGACTGAAGGACGGATAGGCCAGGTAGTTACAGACCAGTAAGTTAGATGTCAGTGGTAGTGAAATTATTGAAAAATGTGTCTGAGAGACAAAATTAATCAACACTTGGAAATGCAGGGATGACCAGGGATAGTCAGCATGTATTTGTTAGAGGAAGGTCATATTTGACTAATTTAATTTCAGGTTTTTCCAAAAGGTAACTAAATATATTAATGAGGGAGTGCAGTTGATGTGGTTTACATGGACTTTAGTAAGGCCTTTGACAAGGTTCAGCATGGAAATCTGGCCTAGAGAAGTAAGAAACTGTGGAATCCAGGGTAAGTTGGGAAATTCAGGGTTATCTGGATTTGTTGACCTTGCCCATCTTTCCAGTGGTGACTTTGAAGCTTACAGTGATATGGTCACTATCCACAAAACACTCAACCACTGAAACTTCAACCACTTGACCAGCTTTATTCCCAAGGATTAGGTCTAACATTCCCCAACTCAGTAAGATGATCTCTGTGCAGACACAAAAAGCTCTTTGAATTTACTTTAAAAATTCTACCCCACATAATCCTTTCACACAAAGATGATCACAGTTGATGTTAGCAAAGTTGAAATACCCTACAACAATAATCCTGTTTCTCTCACACCTTTCTCTGACTTGCCTATATATTTGTTCCTCTTTCTCCCTCTGATTTGGGAAACCTGTAATGTAATCCCAGCAAAATAATTGCCTTTTTTTATTTTTAAGCTCCATCCAGATGGCCTCATGTCAGACCATTGTAGACATTCTTCTTCATTTGTCCAGTGATACTTTCCTTTGTCAATAATACAAAGTGGCTTGAAGATCATGGACAAAAATTGTGGTGATGGGAAACCTATGACCAACAGGGTACCACAAGAATCAGCGTTGGGACCCTTGATGTACATTAACTGACTTGGATGACAATGTAGAAGGTATAATTAGTAAGCTTGCAGATGACACAAAATTTGATGGTGTTGTTGATAGTGAGGAGAATAGTTTCAGGTTACAGTCTGATAGTGGTCAGTTAGTAACTTGGGCACAGCAATAGAAGATGAAATTTAATTCTGGCGAGTGCAAGGTGTTGAATTTTAGGATGCCCAATACAGGAAGATTAGATACAATGAATGAGAGGTCCATAGGAGTTCTGAGAAACACAAGTCCATATATTTTTGAAGGTATCAGCACAGGTGATGCGGAAGACATACAGGATGCTTACTTTCATTAGCCAGGCCATAGATTATAGGAGGAAGCCTTGTTACAACTTTATAAAATGTTTGGTTAAGCAAAAGGTGGAATACTGTGTGCAGTTCTGGTCGCCACACAATCAGAAGGAAATGATTGTGTTAGAGAGAGTGCAGAGGAGATTCAACAGGATGTTGCCTGGGATGAGAAGTATGAGGAGAGACTGGGGTTGACTAGGTTTGTTTCAGCGGAGGCTGAGGAAGGATCTGATGAGATTTAACTGAATTATGAGAGGCATATGGAGTAGATTGTGAGAATCTTTTCCCATAGCAGATGTGCCTAAAACCAGAGGGCACAACTTTAAGGAGTGGAATAAGTGGTTTAGAGGAGATCTGAGAAAAAGTGTTCTCACCCAGACGGTGGTAGAAAATGTGGAATGTGGAGGGTATGGAGGGAAGTACTCTCTCGACATTTAAGAAGCATCTGGATGAACTCTTCAAATGCCAGGATATAATAGGCTATGGACCAAGTGTAAGCAAATGGGAGCAGTGTTGTTTGGTGTTTGTTGGTTGGCTAAAGGGCCTCTTTCTATGTTGGATGACTGTATGACTCTATGATTGTGTGACATGGAGATTTAGGATATTATCCAATGGAGAGCAAGAGAATGCGTAATGCCGAGAAATGGCCTGAAAATTTGATGGTGTTTTGGAAATTGACCCACCTACTTGCCTCACATGACAATCACTCTTCTCTTTAGAAATGGATTGAATTGTCCATGAACCCATTGGTATAGTCCCTTTAACGGCCTTTCTTGACAACTGAATTAATAATTCAATCGATCTTTGATTCCCTGGTGAATGTGTCTGTTCTCTTTCTTGCACTTCTGACACCAGCTCATAGCTTCATGTTTCACCAGTCAATTCAACCATTCCGGCCATCTCCAATGCATAGCACAATTCAAAACATGAATCTCTCCTGGATCTCTCTCAGCATTCTGCTGGAACAATTTACTCTGGCTGCCCTGAATCACTCTTCTGTTACGTCCAACCTCTACGTCCTTTCACTCAGCACCTTCTCTGCAAGTGCAGATGATGCGGCAACTGCCTTTTCATATCTCCCTTTCTACAGCTCCAGACTTCAAACACTCTTCTGAGTAACAGAGCAACTTACTTTTTTTCAAGTTAATAAACCATATATGCTGCTCACAATGCAATTTCCCAATAATGGGGAGAACAAATGCAAATCAAACATCCATTTTTGGATTTTAATCCTTTCTGCCTTCCATCATGTCATAGATTTTGTTTTTCTTTCATCTTGACCAATTTCCACTCCCTCTCTAATTATTTAAAAGCTATTCATCTCCAACATCTTCTAGTTCTGATGATCCATTGATCTGAAACATTAACACTATTCTGTTTCTTCTAAGGCTGTCTAACCTGCTGAGCATTTCCAGCAGTTTTTAAGTTTTGGATTCCCACATCTCCAGTGTTTTACATTTGCTTTAACTGTTGGGTAGGTCATCCGACTTGGCTTCTTAGTCAAAACCTTCATGATGGTTCTCACAGTTTTAACTGATATTTGAAAGATTTTCCGCAGCAAACGTTTCTTATGTGCATCTTTTTCAATTCATCTTGAAATTTACAAGTAAAGCAAGTATCTTTAATCATTTCTTATCACATATTATTGAAGCCCGGGATACCAGACAATAATAGTTCTTATGATAGGTGCCCAAAACTCCTGATGGAAGTGAGCCATAATACAGCCTGTCTGTGCCTTATGGCAAAAGTGTTATTTTTGGTTAAGACTTACAATATCAGTGCATCTTTCTGTTCATTATTTACTGAAAACTGTATCGATGTACTTATAGTATGATTACAATCAGATTCATTTGAAGATCAAAATCCAACTTTTGTAGGAATACTGAACAATCCACCCTGCTGACTTTCCTGAATATTGAAATACAGAGAATGAAAAATTAGACTGGTGTATAACTAGCAGCCAATCCACTACTGCCTGCTTTAAAATACTGTTAAAGTTGAATTTTGCCCCCATTACGTTTTTTTCATGCAAAAAAGGCAAGATTATTTATCTTTAGCAACGTTTTAGTTCTGTACATACTCACAACTCTGCCAGACTTATCATCCTGAACACATCACTGGTCACAGTCATACATGAGGATGTATTCAAAGTGTCAGCATCTAACTTTGTAACGTACAAAGAAATGAGTCTGACAATCCCGTGGTAGTTTATTCAATTGAAAAATTTAAAGGATGATAATTGTGTATGAGTGAAGACTGCAATAGGTTATGGCAGCTGTCATTTTGTTTTTTTGCTAAAGATCTATTAGTGCCAACATTGTAAATGCTATCTAAAGTAGGACTGACAACATAATGATACAACATTTAGCACATTTTACCCTTTCTGTTCTACTTTCCTTTCTAACGTTTGGGTCAGCCACAAAAGCAGGCATGGAGGTTATAATTAGCTCAATCACTCAGTAGCCTTTACATAGAGTGTAAATGAAAAATGAAGCCATGACCTGGATGAGAACCAACAGCTAATGCTAAAAAACCATAACAATCTGTACTACAACTGTGGCTGTCGAAGTTACATTAATGACAAGTGGAGGAAAATGTATCACAATTGATCTTAGCAGTCCTGTGATCAGTAAGTGTGTCATCACCAATGTTGAATTGCAAATGCAAAATCCACTTGGGAGTTAATTGGAGAAAGGCTATCTCAGTCTCAATTATGATAATGCAAGGAAAGAATATCCTAAGAACATACACAATCACATCTAGACAAAAACTATAAAACCTTATATTTGTATACAAAGTAAGGTAGGTGAAATGTTCCAAGGTACTTTGTAGGTCATCAAATACCATACCACATAAGCAGAAATTAGGGCTGGTGATCGAAAGCTTGCTCTTTGCAGTAGGTTTTAAACAACAAAAACTTTATTTACATCTATCTGAAGGAAGAGTCTGGTTGTTTTAAAATTGAAGAACTTTTTGACATTAGAAACATGGTTCTTCAATTTTTAAAACAGTCAGTCTGCCTGCTCAGTTCCATTTTCATGTTCAACACATCTTGAGGTCCTTCTGGCATCCATTTTGCATACTTCCTTCGTGTTACTCGTATCAGCTGCTGTAAAGTATATAACAATGTATTATCATAGTCATAGAATCCCTACAGTGTGGAAACAGGCCCTTCAGCCCAACAAGTCCACACCAATCCTCCAAAGAGTATCCCACTTAAACCCATTCCACAATATTTACCCCTTAATAATGTGCCTATCTGACACATCCTTGAGTATATTTAGTCAGTAACAATATGGAAAGCTACTGCATTTCTGAATGTATAAGGACTTGTTGATGCATATGATCATATTGCTGGTGGTGAAACTCTGAGGATTGGTTTGACAGTGGAATTGAATGACATAAAAGCTGTCCATGAGAACACATGTTGTTAGATCATTCATCACTTCACAGCCTTCTGGACTCTGCATTAAGTTTGACAATTTCAGACCATGAACTCTGCCTTCCATTTTGTTGTCTGCATCTTTTTTTCATGATTTTGCTGTATCAAGCTAACCTTTGCCCTACTATTAGCATCTACCTACCAACCAATGCTTTGTCATTTTTCTACAACCACTACCATTCTCCTTGCTTTTTGCTCTTTGACTTCAGTCTCCCAGTCTTGGTCTGACATTTCGTTTCTTATACTTTTCCCTTCTTGTTCGCAACATAAAACCCATCATATCTTCACATCGGTTCAGTTCTAAAGAATAGTCATTTTGAACTTGAAACATTATCCCTGTTTCTCTTTTCACAGATAATGCTAGGTCTTCTTCAGTGCTCTTTCTTACTTTGCTGTCTTGAGTTTGGCGTCTACAATAATTGTACTGCAGAAAACCAGAGAGTTATTGCTGAAATTCTGCACTTCTAGTTGGTGGAACCACACATTTAAATGAGGCATGCTCATACTCTGAATATGAGGATGGCAAAGTGGCAAAGTGTTCAGATATGCTGATTGCATTATTTGTGAAAAAACTCTGTTATTTTTTAATTAATAAACTGAAACCAATCCACTTGCATGCTAAATTACTCACTATAACTGTTGTTTTAGTGTTCTGTAAGCTCCAGATTGGCACATCCAACAATAACAGCAACTACCTGTATATCTGTAATGTTTTTAATGCAGAACAAAAAAGATTTAAAGACGTTTCATAGAATCAAAAGGAGAAATGTGGGTACTGAAGCACAGATGCAGATATTAGAAAGGGTGATCAAATGTTTGATTAAATAGAGGAGGTTCAAGAGGATCAAAGAAGCAGAAAGATAAGGTAAAAATGTGGAGAAGTCCAAGAAAGGATGAATGAGGTCAAGACAGCCAAATTACTAATGATGGGATAAAAGGGAAAGACATGCACATGAGACCAGAATTAAACATTATAAGGGCCAGGCTGTAATGAGGTTCAGGATTATGAGTAAATGCAACTTGATTCAGTATAGGACAAAAGTAGCAGAGTTTTGGATGAGTTGACATTTATGGATAGTGGAAAATGTTCAGCCAGCCAGGGGAGCATTGCCAGTTGGCAAGCCTGGTGATTACAGAGATGTAAATGAGGATTTAGATGTAATGTGCTCACTTCCTGAGGGAAATATCCAAAGAGGTTGGTGGGATATATATCTACTCATACAAGGACTAGATAATTATCAATATAATTCCCATAATTATGCTATGTAATTTATATTAATGGGTTACAACACTATTCACCATTTAGTTATGTTTTCAGTGTACATCAAAACAGCTTGTATCATAATTGACTTGGTGCAGCAGTGGTGGGCCTCCTACATCATTAAGTGTACACATCTGTGTATAGTACCACACAACATCTGCAGGACATCAAAGTACTCATAAATGGAGCAATATGTTTATTATTCCACACTGACTATGCACAGTAATGTCTCACTATGAAGACCTTAAAGTGCTTACAGATGTTTAAACTAAGTTAAGACGCATTAAAGTGAAAATAAAATTCAGTTGAAGCCATAAGTTTTTCTGCTATATTGACTGTGATCAGCTTGGTGTGCTCCCTCTTAAAGTCTCAGTGAGACAAATTTGATGCTTTGGATGTTGTAACACCTGAAGAATTGGTTGATTCAAAAGAAGTAGTTAATAAAACTTCCTTTAACTGAGTACTGCTCAAATCTGTCATATTTCAAACAATTACACTATTCGTAGACTTTTATAATAGAATAATACAATTTTAAATAAAAGAGGAACCCTTTCAAACTATTTGTCTCTATGTTAGCTCTCTGAGAGAGCTTTTGCACTTAGTCCCATTCTCTTGGGTTTTCCTTGTTCTCTCTCAATGCTTTTCTTTATCAAATATTGCAAAGGAGATAGTGTGATGATCTTTCAAGCATAAGCAGTAATGGTAAGGAAAATATGAATATTTAAATTAATATTTAGGGAATCTGCAATTGTTTTTAAAAAGTGCTTGAAAGAGACTTTTAAAAGTATGCATCACTTGCAAATGGATGAATTTTATTTTCTTTGGATAATAAGAATTACTGGTCCATGTGACCTGGCGATCCTTAACCAATAAGCAGTACCAACAGGAGGAAAGTTAAAAAACCACATGGTAGATAAAAAGGAATGAGTAAAGATGGAGAGAAGAGGCAGTGTGAAAACAAAGTTAAAGGGCTGGCTTCCAGAGCAGTACTTAGGACAATTAATGCTGCAGTTGCTTTTACTTATGAATGATTGAATATCCAAAACTGAAAGTAAATTGGATCAGGTGGAGCCAACCAATATGACTGATGGAAGCTGAGAAGTATCTTGAAAGAAATGCTACTGTGTAGAAGCGTACACAGATGACACCCTTGTTTACATAGAAATTGCTGCCTGAGGAGAATTGATTCAGTCCTTGAAGGAACGGTAGTGGAATTCTGCACAAGGAAGGATGGAATGGCTGGAGTAGGTGTTGCACAGGTGAAATGGACTGCTGAAATGATCTATCTTTGTTGTATCTTTCATTCCCTGATTAACTTACGGTGCATACCTATTTGAATTCCTTTTATTTATTCACAGAATGTAGGCATTACTGACGTGGTCAGTTTTCATTTCACATTCCTAATTGCACTTGAGAAGATGGTGGGGAAGTGCTTTTCTGAATCATTACAGTCCATGTTATGTAGATGCACTCACAGTACTGTTAGCAAGGGAGTTTCAAAATTTTGACTCAGCAGCAGGCTAGGGATAGCAATACAGGATGGCATGTGGCTTGAAGGGGACTTTTCAGGTGGTGGTGTTCCTATTGCCTGCTGCAGTTGTCCTTCGAGGAGCTAGATGAGATGGGTTTGGAAGGTTCTGTCAAAGGAATCTTGGTGATTTGATTCAGTGCATCTTATAAGTGGTACACAAGGTTGCCACTTTATGTCACTGGTGGAGGAAATATATTTTGAAGGTGATGAATAGGGAATCAATTAAGTAGGCTACTTTGACCTAGATGTTGTTGAGTTTTTTTGAGTGTTGTTGGAGTTACACTCAGCCAGGCAAATGGAGAGTATTCTGTCACACTCTGGATGGTGGACAGCTAATGAGAGGTGAATTATTTGCTGCAGAACTCCTAGCCAGTGACTGGTTCCTATATCCATAATATTTATATGAGACAGTTCTCAGACTTTTAGAATTGCTAATGCGTAGGAAGCTGATAACAGGGGATTCAGCAATAATAATTGCATTGAACATGACACAATGAATAATGGCTAGATTCTTTCTTGTTGGAGATGGTCATTGCCTGGCACTTGTGTGGCATGAATGTTACTTGCCACTTGTTACTTATAAAGCCCGAATGTTGTCCAGGTCTCGCTGCATATGGACTTGATGCTTTACAATCTGAGGAATCTCAAATGATGCTGAATTTTTTGCAATCATGAATGAACATACCCACTTCTAAACTTATCACTTAAACTGAGGATGATTGAGTACACAATATTACCCTGAGGAACTCCTACAGTGATGTACAGTGGCTGGGATGGTTGAGTCCCAACAATCGCAAACATCTTCCTTTGTGCCAAGCAGCCTGACATCCAGTAGAGAGTTATCCCTTTATTCCTAATAACTCCAGTTTTACTCGGGGCTCCTTGATTCTATTCTCAGTCAAACGTTACCTTGATGTCACGGACAGTCGCCCTCATTTCCTATCTTTGGGGATCAGCTCTTTTGTTCACGTTTGGACCAAGGCTAAAATGAAGCTCGGAGCTGAGTGGCACTTGCAGAACTCAAATTATCTACCCATTAATTTAGATTTAAATTACATTGTGTCTGATTCATGCTGAAGTAAAAGTCATATAAAGTTAAATCCACTTTGGTAATTTCTTCATTTGCACGTTTCTCAGTAAATTTACTTCATTTCATTTACAGGAAACCATGGGATTGCACCAGCTGAAACAAATCATTTACAGCAGTAATGTCTCATTTGATGATTTATTGGAATGGCTATTGATTTGAATCTTGGTGCAGCAAAAGTCCATGGAACAGGGAAGTGAACCATAGAACAGGGACATCCACTTGGATGGGGAATGGATGGCCATACACAATAAAGCAGCAGTGAATCTTGTAGTGAATAACACAAAACCATAGGCCCTTTTCAACATAGTATTGGACAGCTCTCTTATGCAGCTGTGTAGAATTTCAAAGTGTAAATTATTTTTAAGTCAAATGGCAATGGATTGCTTTCCATTCAATAGGAGCCCAGACCTTCCAGCAGGAATTAATAGAGATCAGTGACTGACTGCTGGAACATCCTAACTGTCTCTATCATTGCTTCTCTGTCATTTTCAGGCAGTTACTCTACTTGAGGCATATTCAGTAACGCGTCATGGCTTGGCATTACATTGGCCCCAGGTCGACAGCATCCTGTGTGTCCCGATGCTCTCCTGGTCGTTGCATTGTTGCATTCAGGTGAGCATCAGCAAGATGGGTCTACGATGGCCTTTGTCAGGCAGGTACACAGGCAGGTACTCTGCTGTGGAGAGAAGTGCTGAGGTCTGGAGTTTTATGGCCCAGCAAGTTTGGTTTGTAAGTTGTTTCTGATTTTCAACATTTGTTGCTATTCTCTAAATGTTCCCAGAAGGACTAAGTCCTAACGATAGTCATTCCTAAGTATTTTAGGCTTGAATCATATACTAGTCTCTGACCATCCATATGGATTTTGCAATATTGCATTTGCACAATTCCTACATGGCCCAGACAGGATACCATTTTGGGGAACTCAGACGAATGGAGTTAGGAACATGTGACAGCGGTATGTAGAGCAGACAGGACATGTAATCAATCAACATGCAACATGCATTGTCACTTTTGGCCTCATTGGACTAGTCCTCTCTTTTCAAGATGCACAACTGAACATGTGATTAACAGCAGGAAATAACTCACACCAGTACTCTTTAAAGATAGCAGCAACTAGCAGCAACAAATACTCTGAACTTGTAGAAGATCTTGAAGTTTGTGACACTGTTTTCAGGTGGTGAAGTGAACGAGATGTGGTGCTGAACATGGAGAAAGTGAGTGTTCTGACTTCAAGAGTTCAGGCCAGATTGCATGGTTTCTGTAGTTACCAATTCCCTTGGCCTGCAGAAGAGGAGAGGAAGCCAGACACAGCACAGGAAGGAAAAGGTGTTCACAGAGACACACAGAGGATCTGGGGAGATGGATAAAGAAGAAGGTCTATCAGCAAGAGGCACTGGAGATTTTCTTACCTGGACCCAGTCAGCAGTAGTCTGTATGGTGGCAATGTTACAGCCAGTGACTGTGAAGGTGCCCAGATTACATTGCAATTCTTCCACCATCTGTATAATCTCCCATTCTGGCATCCAGTGCTGCATAAGAGAATGGCTGATGCTTGGTTTGTCAGGAGAGGGAAGTTCACTGCTTTCTCTCTGACCGTGGACAGGCAGATAGCGCATACTTGTTACTTTGTCAGAATCATGGTATTCGTCATGGTGATTGACTGTACAGATGTGGCTTTGCAGGAACTGTACATAAGTGGTGAGATTTACCACATTTTCAAAGGGCTCAGCCCACTGAATGTACAATCAGTTCGGATCATGCTCAAAATACCAAGCAGGTGAATGGTCACAAACTAGAGGGCAGTCGTGCTGCATTTATTCTACATGAGTCCCCTTTCCCCTCAGATATTGAGTCTCATGTTAAATCTTCTTCATAAGTCTGCTGTGCAATACAGCCTTATATGGGCAGCATGCGTTTGGGGGTGTTCTGCTGTCATTTTGGAGGAGGCTTGTCAGAGTGTGTGCAATGATTCAGAATCTCACTATCATGGCTGTTTGGTCTGCACTGGCAGGTGTACAATGAGCAGCTCTAGAGCAAGCCGAAGAACAGGAAAAAAAAAAGGAGAAATAGAAGGAAGGTAGAAATCAGGGAAAAAGGCAATTAACAAAGCGCCTTTCTGTCCATGATTGATTCAGCTATCTTTTGTTCTGTTGAACACAACCCAAAATCCGTACTCCATCTCACCATCCCTCTGTCACCAAACATCTTGGCCACAATACTGGAATAAAACCCACCATGAGGTAACCTTATGAAAAAGAAAACTTCATTGATCATTAGCATCCAATATTCCATACAAAAGCCAGCTAATTCTGTTGTTTATTCACTTAGCAGTCTTCCATGTACCTTTGCCAGTCCTGCTGCTCCCATGCAGTACCATGTCAATGGCATAGCTGACAGAAGGTCTTTCAAGGAGGGAGATGGCAGATGGCCTTGCAAGCCATCTTGAGCATCTCTGGGTCCCGAAGGCTGACATCAGACTTTGGCATGACACTTTGGCATGGCAACCACATCGTTGACTGACTGGCAGACAAAGGCAGGGGTACAGGTGGACGGGAGGAGGACAAATGCTATCACCTTGAGAAAGGTCAGGGTTTCCGAGAAATATGCTGGAGGACAGATAGCTAGGTGCCATGAGATTCTGCAAACACCATTGAGCATTGGTACCTGCAGCTGGGATGACAGTGATTTAATCCTTTTTGACAGTAAGCTGCATTTACAACAATCTGATTTCATGATCCCAGACTGAGTACCCACTGAAGCAGGCTGACAATAGGTGGCTTCTGCTTATGCTGTGGTGGAAGCTGACACATCAGCCATCAGACCCTGTGGCATTGTGTGCCAGCAAGTGCTGTCATGGAGATGAACACTGCTTCCAGGCTGAAAAACAATGTACTTTCAAGTTCTGTGTTCAAGTCTGTGGCAAATGAATGTTGGACAATGCTCCTTGACAGTGACAATACGCTTTCTGACAGACCTGCCAACATGAAGCATTTCTGTGCACATGCATATCAGAACTTTACTTTTCCTTCCTTTAAAAGACCTTATCTGAGCCCTCTGTAATCAAACTTGTTATATTTTTGCATTACACTTTGCCCCTGCCCTGTATGCAGGCAACAGGTACACTAATGATTTACCATTTCTATCTACCACATCTAGGCCCCTCTCTCATATTTGCATAGAACCTTGCATAGTATCTAGTTGGTGGCTTTAACTCATAGAATCCCTACAGTGTGGAAACAGGCCCTTCAGCCCAACAAGTTCACATGACCCTTCGAAGAGTAACCTACCCAGACCCATTCCTCTACTCTATATTTACCTCTGACTAATGCACTAACCTACACATCCCCGAACACTATGGGCAATTTAGCTTGGCCAATTCATCTGACCTGCACTTCTTTGGATCGTGGGAGGAAACTGGAGCACCTGGATGAAATCCACACAAACACAGGGAGAATGTGCAAACTCCACACAGACAGTCGCCCAAGGCTGGAATTTAACCTGGGTCCCTAGTGCTGTGAGACAGCAGTGGTAACCACTGAGCCACCGTGCCACCCTGAAGTGTGAGATCAAGTGACAATGTATGTTCATCAGTAGTTTCCTCCTCTTTTTTCACTTTATGCTTATCTGCCACTTATTGGCCAAGCTATTCACCACTCACAGCTCTGCAGATACTGAAATAGTCCATGTTCAAATGCAACAATATCCAGGCTTGGGCTGACAAGTGGTAAGTAGCATTCTCACCACAAAAATGCTAAGGAATGAACATCTCTTATTAGAGATAATCTAACCACTGCCTTTGATATTCAATGGTATTACCATCACTGAATCACTCACTATCAGCAATCTGAGGGATTACCATTGACCAGAAACTCAACTGGGTCCACCACATAAACATGGTTATATTAGAGGCGAGGAAAACTGCATTGCGTAACTCACCTCCTGATTTCCCAAAGCCTGTCCACCATTTACAAGGCACAAGTCAGGAGTGTGATGGAATACTCCCATTTACCTGGATGAGTGCAGTTCCAACACCGCTCAAGAACCATGGAGGATAAAATCGCTGACTTGATTGGCAACATATCCACAAGCAGCCATTTGCCCTCCCACCAACCAATAGCAGCATTAACAGCAGTGTTTCCTGGAGAAATTCACTAAAAATCCTTTGGCAGCATGTTCTAAACCCACTACCACTTCAACCTCAAAGAACAAAAGCAGCTGATATGTGGAAAAACCACCACTTGCAGAACCCCCCTCATGCCACTCACCATCCTGACTTGATAATATATAAAACGTTGTAGAAGATTTCTCTGGAGAAACTGGGGTGGTTCTCCTTGGTACAAAGGAGTTTGAGGGGAGGTTTATTAGAGGTGCAAAAAATTATGACAAGTTTAGATGAGGTAACAAATGCAAAGTTATTCCTATAACCTAATGACATAAGGGCTAGGAGACAAAGATTTAAAATTCAGTGTAAGAGGTGCAGAGGAGATGTGAGGAAGAACTTTTCTATTCAATTTTGATAATTTGGAACTTAGTGCTGATAAGGATGGTGAAAGCAGTGATAATTAATGATTTTAAAAGAAAATTGCATTGGAACTTGAGGGAAACCATCTCACTGGGCTAGCAGGATAGAGTGGACTGACTGGATTTCTCCATGGAGAAGTACCACAGACTCAGACATCTTCTTTTTGTCCCATTATGGCTGTATGATACTCTAACTCAATGTCACATGACAAAATCAACTCACATACCTGACAATGACATCCCATGATTGTATCTGTCATTCTAACCACAAGTGGTGCAGGATCTATAAAGCTTTTTTCAAAAACTTTAGTGAAGATTTCTTTCTCTTCATAAAATCCTTGCTGGATTGTTGTTCTTTTGATGGTGGGCCATTAATCATCCTTGCACCCTAACAGTGAGTGTTGGTAAGTTGGCTATCAATACACAAAAACATCTTCTCGATATCGTCCCTGTCGATCTCCCTCAGAATGTTGTATGTTTCAATAAGATCATCTCTCGTTCTTCTCAACTCTGATGAATAAAAGCCTTGCCTGTTTACAGCTATTATCATTAAGTTAATCCCTTTTTTTTCCCTGGAATCAGCCATCCGAATTTCTTGTGAACTTCCTCTAATGCCGTTATATCCTTTTTTAAATACAGGTGCCAAAACTATACACAATTGTTCAGTTGCAGCCTCACAAAAACTATACATGTATCATGGCTTCTAAATTTTTAAACTCCAGCTGCCTAGTAATGAAGGCCAAAGTTCCATTTGATCTCTTAATTACTTGTTGCACTTGCATGCTAACTCTTTGCAGAATCATCATAGAATTATAGAATCCTTACAGTGTGGAAACAGGCCATTCAGCCCAATAAGTCCACACCAACCCTCCATAGAGTAAGCCACCCAGACCCATTCCCCCTACCCTATTACTGTACATTTACCCCTGACTAATGCACCTAACTTATACATCTGTGAATACTATGGACAATTTAACATGACCAATCCAACTAACCTGCACATCTTTGGATTGTAGGAAGAAACCAGAGCACAGAGAAAATCCACGCAGACACGGGGAGAACGTGCGAATTCCATACAAACAGTCGCCTGAGGTTGGAATCAAACACTGGTTCTTGGCACTGTGAGGCTGCAAGTGCTAACCACTGAGCCACCATGCCGCCCACAAACAATACACAGGAACAGTTTTTTGGACTTCTTGTCCACCTCTTCCTATCAAAATGCATACACTCACATATTCTTCCATTAAACTT
The DNA here is from genome assembly GCF_004010195.1 of Chiloscyllium plagiosum. NCBI lineage: Eukaryota > Metazoa > Chordata > Chondrichthyes > Orectolobiformes > Hemiscylliidae > Chiloscyllium > Chiloscyllium plagiosum. Next base: position 17,669,006 of record NC_057714.1, on the reverse strand, counting down.
CATTTGCCAAGTTTTTGCCCACTCACTCATCCTATCTATATTCTTTTTCAGATTCCTCTGCCCTCCCACCTAATTTTGTATAATTAGCAAATTTCTATACATTGCACTCTGCCTCCTCCTCCAACTCATTAATATATGTAGTAAATAATTGAGGCCCCAGGATCGATCTTGTAGCATTCCACTAGTTATGTCTTTCCAACCCAGTGAAGACCTGCTAATCCTGTCTCTCTATCTTCTGTGTATTCACCAATCCTTAAACCATGTCAACACATTATCACCAATACCATGAGCTCCTATCTTGTGCAATAACTGTTCAAGTGGCACCTTACCAAATGCCTTCTGGAAAGCCAAATACACTGCATCTATTGGTTTCTCTTTATCAACATTGCTTGTTATATCCTCAAAGAACACTAGAAACTTTGTCACTCATGATTTGCCTTTTCTGAAACCATCTGGCTCAGTTTGATTTATTACGTTTTTCTAAATGTTCTGTTATTTCTTCCTTACTATTTATTGAATACTTTGTCCCTCGTGACAGAGATTGTTACAAGATCATTCCTTCCATTAGCATCTTGCTTTTCTGATATCTTTGGGACACTTACAGTGCTGCTAAATATTGATTTGAATTATCTACCATTTGCCTGTTCCCCATTGTCAGCTCTCCAGTTGCATCCTCCAATCACATTTAGATTAGATTAGATTACATTACAGCGTGGAAACAGGCCCTTCGGCCCAACAAGTCCACACCGACCCGCCGAAGCGCAACCCACCCATACCCCTACATTTACCCCTTACCTAACACTATGGGAAATTTAGCATGGCCAATTCACCTGACCTGCACATCTTTGGACTGTGGGAGGAAACCGGAGCACCCGGAGGAAACCCACGCAGACACGGGGAGAATGTGCAAACTCCACACAGTCAGAACTTTATTCTCATTCTTTTTATACAGCCATAGATACTCTTGTTTCTTATATTTCTTGCCAATTCACTTTCATAATCAATTTTCTCCATTTATTAGAATTTTAGTTATCTGCTGCTGGTTCCTAAAATACTCTTGATCTAATGGTCTACCACTTGTTTTTCCCACTTTGCCATTTTGTTGTAGTTTTTGATTGGATATTCTCCATGACCATATTTTTAATGCAAATATGGTTCATCCTTCTCATCGAGTACTGCACTTCTTTTTGACTATGTTTGCTTATTATGAAATGTCCAAATGAAATGAAATGAAATGTTTAAATATCTGCCATTGCTCAAGTATCGATCTTCCCCTTAGCCCATTTTCCCAGCCAACTTTAGTTCCCGCTTTCTTCATTCTGTAGTTGCTCTAATTTATGCTGAGGATATTGGTTCGAGACTTGAGTTGCTCTCCTTTAGACTGAAGTGTTATGATCATTTACCCCAAGACGACCCTTAACTGCATGATCACTTATTAATGCTACCTCATTACATATTATAAGATTTAAAGTTGCCTATTCCTGGGTAGGTTATACAATGTATTTCTCGGCAAAGCAATTCCATGCCACCCCTACCCATCTGATGTGTCTAGTCAATATACAAATGTAGATCACACGCATGACAAGTGCAGTGCCCTTATGTTCAATTATTTCCTGATTTATGCTTTGTCCTATAGTGACAAAGGGCCTATAGATGACTTCCACCCCTGACTTATTTCCCTTGCTATTCCTTAATTCTATCTAAACAGATTCCACAAAATGATCTATTGCACCTTTATGATTACTCACCAGCACACTTTACCCTCTTATTAACAAATTCACCCCATCTCCTTTTCCTTTAAGCTTATACTTCCAGAATATCAAACACCTTTGAGTAATGACCTGGTCACACAGCAACTACATCTTTGCAATAGCTATTCAAGTCATATTTATTTATTTCTATTTGTGCTATCAATTTATCTGTCTTGCTAAAAATGCATGCATTTAGTTAAATAGCAGTAAGCTTTGTTTTCTTGTTAATTATCTTTTTTTTAATTCTGGTTCTAATTTCTTCTGCACAGTTCTGCTTACATTTTAGAACATAGACATAGAACCGTACAGCACAGAACAGGCCCTTCAGCCCACGATGTTGTGCCAACCATTGATCCTCATGTAAGATAAGCCTAATGTACGAACCCTCAAATTTCTGTGACCATATGCATGTCCAGCAGTGTCTTAAATATCTCCAATGACCTCGCTTCCACAACTGCTGCTGGCAATGTATTCCATGCTCTCACAACTCTCTGCGTAAAGAACCCGCCTCTGACATCCCCTCTATATTTTTCGCCAAACAGCTTAAAACTTTGACCCCTCATGTTAACAATTTCTGCCCTGGGAAAAAGTCTCTGGCTATCAACTCTATCTATGCCTCTCATTATCTTGTACACCTCAATTAGGTCCCCTCTCTTCCTTCTTTTTTCCGATGAAAAAAGTCTGAGCTCAGTCAACCTCTCTTCGTAAGATAAGCCCTCCATTCCAGCCAGCATCCTGGTAAACCTCCTCTGAACCCTCTCCAAAGCATCCACATCTTTCCTATAATAGAACTGGACAAACTGGACACAGTATTCCAAGTGCGGTCTAACCAAAGTTTTATAGAGCTGCAACAAGA
>NC_057714.1:17619640-17666277 GCF_004010195.1 Chiloscyllium plagiosum | reverse complement strand
TGCAAACTTGCTAACCCATCCTTCAATCTCCTCATCCAAGTCATTAATAAAATTACAAAGAGTAGTGGTCCAAGAACGGAGCCCTGTGGAACACCAATCACCACTGACTTCCTGGCAGAATACTTTCCTTCCACTACCACTCGCTGTCTTCTGTCGACCAGCCAATTCTGTATCCAGACAGCTAAATTTCCCTGTATCCCATTCCTCCTGACCTTCTGAACGAGCCTACCATGGGGAACCTTATCAAATGCCTTGCTGAAGTCCACATACAACATATCCACCGCTCGACCCTCATCAATTTGTCTAGTAACATCCTCAAAGAACTCAATAAGATTTGTGAGGCATGAACTGTCCCTCACAAAGCCGTGCTGAACTGCCTTTAATCAAGCCATGCTCTTCCAGATGGTCATAAATCCTATCCCTCAGGATCCTTTCTAACACCTTGCAGATGACAGACGTGAGACTGACTGGTCTGTAATTGCCAGGGATTTCCCTATTTCCTTTCTTGAAGAGAGGAATTACATTTGCTTCCCTCCAGTCCTCCGGTACGATTCCGGTGGAGAGCGAGGATGCAAAGATCTTCGCAAGTGACGAAGCAATCACATTTCTCGCTTCCCAAAGCAACTGAGGATAAATCTGGTCTGGCCCTGGTGACTTGTCAATCTTAATGTTTGTCAAAATTTTCAACACATCAGCTTCCTCAATCTCTATCTGTTCCAGCATGCTTACCTGCTCCTCGATGGTTTCATTCACTACAAGGTCCTTTTCTTTAATAAAGACAGAAGCAAAAAACTAATTTAGGGCTTCCCCAACCTCCTCAGACTCTATGCACAAGTTCCCTATGCTATCCCTGATCGGCCCTACTCTTTCTTTGATCATTCTCTTATTCCTCAGATACGTGTAAAATGTCTTTGGATTCGCCCTAATCCTTCGTGACAAGCCTTTTTCATGCTCCTTCCTGGCTCTCCTCAGACCATTTTTGAGCGCCTTCCTCACCTGCCTGTAATCCTCTCGAGCTGAGCAAGACCCTTGCTTCCTCCACCTTACGTAAGTTGCCTACTTTCTTTTGACGAGAAGCTCCTCCGCTCTCGTCATCCGAGGTTCCTTTACCTTACCCCTTCTTGCCTGTCTCAGAGGAACACATTTATGCATCACTCGCAACAACTGTTCCTTAAACAGTCTCCACATGTCTATAGTGCCCTTTCCATGGAACAATTGCTCCCAGTCCATGCTTCCCAACTCATGTCTCATAGCATCATAGTTTCCTTTTCCCCACTTAAATATCCTCCCATTGTGCCTGCTTCTCTCCTTCTCGATAGCTATGTAGAATGTGAGGCAGTTGTGGTCACTATCACCAAAATACTCTCCGACCGAAAGATGTGACACCTGCCCCGGCTCATTGCCAAGCATCAAATGGTAACTTCTGTAGCTGTGATACCCTCTCTGATTAGCAGTGCTACACCCCTTCCTCTTTTTCCCCCCTCCCTATTCTTTTTAAATATTCTAAACCCTGGAACATCCAACAACCATTCCTGCCCCTGAGAAACCCATGTCTTTGTTATGGCCACAACATCATAGCACCAGGTACTGATCCATGCTCTAAGCTCATCACTTTTATTCCTAATACTCCTTGCATTAAAGCAAACACATTTTAACCAATCCTTTGGTTCTTTCCCAGGAAATTTCTTCCCACTGGCTACGCTACCTCTTGCTATTGCCTCACCTCCATCAACTCTCACCACCGGTATATAGCTCAGGTTCCCACCCCCCTGCCATAATAGTTTAAACCTTCGTGAACCACTCGAGCAAACCTTCCACCCAGGACATTGGTCCCCTTCCAGTTCAGTTGAAACCCGTCCTTCATGTACAGGTCCCACCTTCCCCAGAAGGCATCCCAATTATCGACATATCTGAAGCCCTCCTTCCTACACCAGCTGCGCAGCCACGTGTTAAGCTGCGCCTGCTCCCTGTTCCTCGCCTCGCTATCGCGTGGCACCGGTAGTAAACCCGAGAACACTGCTCTGTTCGTCCTGCTCTGCAGCTTCCATCCTAACTCCCTGAAATCACTTTTTATATCCTCAATCTTTTTCCTGGCTATATCATTGGTGCCAATATGTAACACGATTTCTGGCTGTTCGCCCTCCCCTTTCAGAATCTTATACACCCGATCGGACCCTGGCACCAGGGAGGCAACATACCTTCCAGGAATCCCGATCCTGATCACAAAATCTTCTGTCAATTCTCCTAATAATCGAGTCTCCTATCGCTAGTGCTTTTGTATTCTGCCCCCTTCCCTTTTGGGCCACAGTATCAGGCTCAGTGCCAGGGAATGCCTCTTCCTGTCACAGTTTATCATTCACTTTTTCATTACCCTGTACCGCTCCTCTCTCAGTTCCTTTTTTTATTTTTTTAAACTTGTTCCCAATAGAACTCTCCCCACAACCCCTAAGTATTTTAAAGTCCTATGTGCAATCCCAGTTGTATGATTTTGCAGGACATTGGTTCCAGTTTGGTTCAAATGAAACTTTTCTCAATGGAACTGATCTCTCTTTCCCCAGTGCTGGTATCAGAGTTCCATGAATCAGAACCTATTTCTCCCTTACCAATCTTTTACCAATAAATAATCTCTAATCTTATTTATGTTATATCAATCCTGAGATTAATACCTTTGTGGTTATGCTTTTTAATTTGCCCCAAACTGTTTGTAATCCTTCAGCAGAATCTCCTTCTTAGTCATAACTATATAATGGGTATCTATGTGGGCCTTGAGAGCTGGAGTCTACCCCTCCCATTCCAAGTTTATCTCCAGCCCAAAAGAGATGTCATGAACCTTAGCACCATTTAAGCAACACAGTCTTCGGAGCTTATTGTCTTTGTTGTAGAGATTTTTATGCATTATCTCTGACTGTGCAATCGCCTATTCCTACTATATTTATTTTTTCTCCTTGGCTTGAATGGTACTAGGTACCATGATGCTTTAGTCAGTTTGCTCTCATCCATCATCACTTCCAGGGAGCAAGAACCTCAGTACCGATTGGACCAGGGCGCTGGCTGAGGCTCCTTCAAAGCTAAATTCTGGATCCCAATACCTGTTTCACTTGCAGTCATTCCTTCTTGTCCCTGACCACAAGCCACACTTGGTGTAATTAATCCAGGCAGTGCAACTGTCTCCTGACGCACAGAGTTCAGGTAACTCTGAGCTGATTCTTCTTGAACAGTCAACATTTGGTGCAGACCGAACAGAGCACACTGATCTCCATTAGTTCCAATATGGTGCAGCTGCAATATATTTGTCTGTCCAGTCATGTCTTATTGAATTTAATTAATTAATTTAGATGTTAAATATTTTCAAAGTGAATTTCCTTTCCGTAATTTCCTAGTTGTAATAACACCTCCTGAATTATCCCACTTGGCCAATCAAAAGAGACAAAAAAATGTACCCACCAATCACTGAGACCTACCTGTTTTTCTGTGATGTTGCACTTTGACTCTGACAGTTCAAGAGTTGAAGGGGCTTCCTGTACCAGTTTTTATCTCCCGTTGCCCTTCTAATTCAAGACTACTCTCCTAGCCTGCTTCACAATGTTGTTGGCCTTCTGTATACTTCTCCCAATCTCTTGAAGAAGTGCCATGGGATATTGTACATTACGCAAGGAATGCAACAAACATCTTACCTCACAGTGTTCAACTCCCTGAGTTTCAGCCTAGGTAGTTTTTTAATCAGCCTAGATTTAAACTTCTGGAGCAAGACTTGAATCTACAATATTTGAACTCAGAAGTAACAGTTCTATCAGCTGAGCCACAGTAGTGATACCAATCTGTTTCACTTACTGACTTTTGCAAATAAAGCTCTTCTTGTTAAGTATTACGAAATGTGATTTGTCACCAAACGTGTTGCCTGATGGTAGAATTCTTCAGGAGGCTGATGTGGCTGTACACATTTGCTGGATTCTGCCTCTCTATTTAACAAGCTGAACCAATACACTGCTTCCTCAGTATCCTTTGATGTAGCGTTACCCATTTATAACTAATGGCACTGACTAAGAGACAAAAGGATATAGACCAGGCCTAGGCATCTGTCTGCCAGTGAAACAGCAGAAATAATTGTGTCTGAGAAATGAACCGGCATTTAGTGGTTATCATCAGTGAGGGAAAAACCATTTCCCAAGATCGGAAATGCTAATCATCAATCTCCTTGCACATGAAATGTCTCTGTTTAATAGCTGATAGAGAGTCTCCAAAGGCTTTTTTTGCTCTTTGTTTAAAATGACATATAATGGGACTTGCCTTATCAGCGCCTCTAAATGCATTTTCTGTGCTTTATCCCCACTAGGGGATTAGTCCAGTCTAATAAATATACGCTGGATTGATTTTGAGCTCTGGATAATTTAATCCATCAATATAACATTAAATGAATATGCAAAGGACCTCTTTGAGGATGAAAAACAGAATGAAACGTTCTTATTAATTTAAAATGAATTTGAGAAATGGAAAGGGCTCTCTGCTATTAGTATCTGCCATTAGACCTAACCTCCGTGTATCGCTACCTTGTGAATTCAGTGCTTTATTTAAATATACCCACATGTATTCTTGGCTACTTATAAGAGCTTAGAGTTATCAGAAGTGGAGCTGTTCCAGTGTATTCTGTAAATCAACACATCTCAGCTGGTCTGCAGCATCTCTTTTGTATTTGAACGGATTAACAAATATTGTGATGTGAGTATTTTGCAAACTACTGAGAGATTGTGTGTGCAAAGCTGGACACATACAGGATAATTTGGGCAATGCTTTATTTTGATCACTTGGAAGGATTTAAAAATGTAATTTTAATAGCATTTTGATTGTTTTCAAGTGATTTTGATTAACATATATCAATCACAATAACAATTTGAACATGAATGCTTGAGCCAAATACGTAAGTAAATGGCCTGGAAAGAAAGGGAAGTGGGATTGTAGTCTGGGTGAACAAGCTGGGAAAAAAGGAACCGGGGCTGGAAAACCATGAGGGAACCTGCCAATTAACTCAGGAGATGACCTGCCTAACATCAGTATGAATAGTGAAAGCTGTGATGCATCCCACTTGATGCTGGTCTTGCTAACTGTGGGGAAGTTGCAGCATGGTGAGAAGAGGAAGCTTAAAATAATTCATGGATGGATGGGTGCCTCCCCCCACTGCATATAACATTCTGTCAGGGCAGGATGGAAGAGGTACCAGGAATATGCTTGTGACATTTCACCTGATTTTACAACCTCGCCCATATGCCAAGCATTTTTTATGAGCAAAGTTCAGCCTAATTATTACTTCTATTTAATGTTATTTGTTGTTTCTTTAAAAATTTGTTTTCAGGAACTTTTAATCACTGTCATTGTTATGAAAATGAATTCATTTTCTTTCTTCTTGTAATGAATTTCACTCATATATAGACATGCATAGTTTCTCATTGAGACTGCTTAAGAAATTGACTTGGTATAATTGAGAAGACATGGGGTCAGTAGGTATCATGTGTTGCATGCAGACAGGGTGGGAGGTTGGAGGTTGGTATTCTTGGTTAAGTTCCAATTGACATGTCACTATATCTCTTCTCTGTCATTCGAGAGAGGTAAACTCACAATGTAAGGCAGAGAAACCCCAAGACTTGTGTGTCACATGGAAATATTCTGACCCCAGCTGAGAAAGAGGTGAAGGAGATCGCTGTAGAGTAGGACAACCATTGTCATTACTGATGACAAGGATGAACTGACCAGATATGATTGTGAGAATAAGGCCATTTGACACAGGCACACAGTGAGAACGTGATGTGTTCACAGCAGGTGTTGGACTTTAATGATTTTCTTTGAGTTCTCCGGTACTGTTTCTCATAATCAGGATCATTGGCTATATCTACCAGATGATAGCGACAACTCTATGTCTGAGGATGATGAGATCTAAGACCCAGAAAAAGTTATCATTACTTGCTACGCCCACTCAGTTACACTCACATGGGTGTTGGAGAAATCAGGCATAGAATTTGGGGCATTTGCAAGTTGCCATCTTACAGTAGATGAAGGAGGCTGTGAGAGCTGAGATCTTTGATACTTGGATATTCCGATGCTGAATCACAGGGTGATGAGAAAGCTCTGAGATTGGCCACAAGAAGCCTACTGGGCATACAGAAAGAGGGCAAGGAACATTTGGCAGAGATGCCAGAGGCAATGCATAACTTTTAATGGACAACGGAGGTAACCCGCCAAGTCATGATCTGTGCCATTTCTCAGACGTGTGAGCATGGATGACTGCCATGGAAATCTAGGTCCAGCACATGATTAATTTGTGCATACATTCCGTCTCATTGGTCCTGGACCTAATACACCTGGGCATGAGGCTTCTGAGCCATCTTCCATCTCTTCATTCTCTTCCAGAATATCAGCAAATGTAATTGTCACAGCAAGAGTGAGGAAAAGCACTGATCAGCCACCCTAGGGATGGGGAGGATGGTAGGGAAGTATGTCCTGTCATGGTACTCCCAGGGAGAGTAGCAATTTCTTGCCTTCTCTGCGGTGGTGCCAAAGCCTATAGTAAGTCAGCTCAAGAAAGGTGCTTCTGCACCTGTGCAGGGCAACTGCTGTAGGCCTGTGCTCTCAAGAGCTCAGAACTCTATAGGATGGCCACAAAAATCTTTGCAAGCAAATGTGACTTCACTCTCACCAGCCTTCCTCTAACCAAGCATGAAGACTGAGAGAAAAAGGTATTTAACAAGTTACAAAGGCACAAAGATGGCATGGGTGTACAACCACTGTATACTTATTCATACCTAACAATGTAACATTATATTTATGATTTGGAGATGCTGGTGTTGGACTGGGGTGTACAAAGTTTAGGTCCTAGGGAATGTCCAGAATCCATGATCTTAAAAGTTATGAATGTAGAAGTAATTTACATAGATTCCTCAAGTCCAGCTCATTAAAAAGCCCATGAAAAAGCCACATTCCTGAACATAGAAACAATCTATTCATACCATGTTCAGCAGCAATGGTGTGTACCAGCAAAGATTAAAGAAAGACACTGAGAAAATAACAAAGCAAATAATAATGAGCATTTATGGACTATTTCTATTGATACTTTTAATACTTTTGTAGAAATGAAACCCTTCTTGGGAACCTGGAATAAAGTGTTATTAAATTGCGTAGTAGAGGTGTACTCATAATGACAAGACATTGATGTAAAACAAAATTGAATTGAATTGAATTTATTGTCACGTGTACCAAAGCACAGTGAAAAGCTTTGTCTTGCAAGCAATACAGGCAGATCACAGAGTTAGGTAGCATAGATAGTAAATAATAGGTAAACAGCGGCACAAACACAGGAGCAGGTGAATGTTAAGTGTTTGTGAGTCATAGTGTCATGGAGACGTACAGCATGGAAAGAGACCCTTCGATCCAACCCATCCATGCCAACCAGATATCCCAACCCAATCTAGTCCCACCTGCCAGCACCCAGCCCATATCCCTCCAAACCCTTCCTATTCATATACCCATCCAAATGCCGCTTAAATGTTGCAATTGTACCAGCCTCCTCAGCCTCCGACGCTCCAGGGAAAACAGTCCCAGCCTGTTCAGCCTCTCCCTGTAACTCAGATCCTAACAACAGTAGGGTAGAAACTGTTACAAAACCGACCAGCGCATGTATTCGGGCTTCTGTACCTTCTCCCTGATGGTAGAGGTTGTAGAACAACATTGCCAGGGTGGGATGGATCTTTAAAAATGCTAGTTGCCTTTCCTTGACAGTGTGCCTGGTAGATGGATTCTATAGTTGGGAGGTTGGCTTTTGTGATAGTCCAGGCCGAATTCCCCACTCTCTGTAACCATCTCTGATCTTGAATGGTACAGTTGCAATACCAGGGGGTAGTGATACATCCAGACAGAATGCTCTTGATGGGTCACCTATAAAAGTTGGCAAGGTATTCGTCATCATGCCAAATTCTCTCAGCTGCCTGAGGAGGAAGAGACATTGTTGGGCCTTGGTAACCAGGCTGTCCACATGAAGAGTCCAAGAAAGCTTGTTGTTGATGACCACTCCCAGGAGCTTGACACTCTCCACTCGTTCCACCTCTGTGCTGATAATGAGCAGAGGGACATAAGTAACATCTCGCCGAAAGTCAATAATGAGTTCATTGGTTTTACTGGCATTAAGACCTAGGTTGTTCTCAGTGCACCATTTTTCCAGGTCCTCCACCTCCCGTCTATAGTCTGTTTTGTCGCCATCTGAGATTCGACCGACTGTAGTGGTGGCATCAGTGAACTTGTAAATGGCATTAGTCTGGTATTGGGTATACAGTGAGTACAGTGAGGGGCTAAGTACGCACCCCTGGGGAGCTCCAGTGTTGAGTGTTGGTGATGATGAAACATTGTCCCCAATCTTCACTGAATATCATAATATTAATCATAATTCCTTTAAAGAACAACTTTATTTTGTGCAGATCCGCAGATAATAATACCGAGTCTCCAGTTTGTGCTGTGAGAGACAGATTTGGGAAACCATTTGGTAGTTCATTTAATTCTATGTTATTTGAAAGGGAAATCATTATGAAATATATATAAAGGGCTTTTGATGTGTATAACCTTTTACAATGAATGGCTGACTGAGGATCAAACACATAAACCTTTGATTAAAAGCTACCTGACCTGACTACTGTTTTAAATATTGAAAAATATGCTTTTGACAGATGGGGTAATGACTGTTGCTTAAAACAATTTTCTCATTAAATCTCTTCCCTTTTCTTACAATAATTTGTGCATTTCACTGGCTAGGTAACTCACATCCCTGTAATTTGGTTAAAATTTGAAAACAGGCATCATGCTGAAAATGGAATAGAAATGAAATACTGACAATAGGTAACTTGTTTATGCAAGCTTTAAAATCTTGAAGGTGACTTTATTGCTGACTACAAATAATGTTTTATTTTTGGTTTAAATTGAATTGCTTTGTTTAATATTAACAACAACTTGTATTTACATCTTTGTCATCCCAATGTACTTCTCAAGTTAGCTATCAAATGTATTTTGACATTGAGATACAATAAGAGGTATGAAAGACCAGATCCTTTGATTGGAAGCTAGTGTTGTAGCAGTGCATCTGATAGATGCACTAAGGGATCACTCAAAAATCTCAACTAACTGATTACCTGGGAATTATCCGGGAGTCTAAATTCCTGAAAAAACTATTACCTTGTGTCCTCCGAAAAAGGTTCTAACTCAGAGCATATCAAGGATTTCAAAAGTTCTGATTTACATTCCTGAAGAGGTACCACAGAAAAATTAGCAGTTAAACCATACTCCAACTGCTGGGTAACTATAAAACTGACCCCTCACTAACTATTGACCCCTGCCTAACTGTTGACCCCAAACTCACTCTCCTGACCACTTGCTGGCAGCTCCTCACTGAGGTTGCTGGATGATGAAAGCGAAAAACAAAAAGGCTGATTAAAGATAACTGGGGTGGTGCGCTTCAGCCCTGTTTTACAGATACATTTACTGAATATATAGAATTCATACAAAAAGAAGCAACTTCTATGAAAATAATGAGTTTTCTGCAATCAGTAGAGATGAAAATAAAACTTCAGAAGATGTCAGGAAAGTGATGTAAAGCCAAGCTTAAAAGGAAATAAATCCTAAAAGAGTACTCAGGTATGCTAAAGAGCTGAGAATTTGCACCAGAGAACCAGGCCATGGACCTAGTGATATTGATAGGTCAGTTGGAAGGATATCCTGAAAAACCAGCCCATTAGCACCACTATGGGCCAAGGGAGAGAGACCTTATTGGTGGACACCTTGTCAGGTAGAATACAGCTGTCAGTGAACATTACTCAAAGACTGAATTGATTAAATGGGAAAAGTGAGAGGTCCTCTCCATCTTAGGCTAAGTTAGAGAATTTTGAAATCATATGTACTGCCAGATATTTGCAGGGAATGAAGCATGTGTTTGTTTGTAATTTTGTAACATTGTACTGATCTTTCAAAGTGAACTTCATCTTACTGGGTGAAATGCCATTGATCTGTTAATGCAATGTTAAATGAGGTGAGCCAAGTAATTAAACTGACATTGGGAGAACATTTGGAAGACTGTGATCATTGGCAATCGAGCGTGAAGATGATGTTAGGAAAGTATGTTGATCAAACCAGCGTAATAAGAATAATCAATTGACAGACAGTTGACCTTAGTGGGGCATGAACAGAGCTGGGCTGATACACTGAACCAAAGCTACGCAGGAAAAGCATGCTGGGCTATGATGGGAATGGTTTGGATACAGTCAATGTATATTCTCTCAAAAAGGAAAGGTACGATAAACAAACTGAGAATTCCTAAGATGATAAAGGAGATAGAAAATAAGTTAAGAAGACCAAGTGTGCTTATGACAGGTGCCAGGTGGTGGATACAATTGAGAACCAACCTGAATTCAGAAGGTTTAGAACATTGGTGAAGAGTTGAAACTTTATTGCTAGAACAGCACAGCAGGTCAGGCAGCATCCAGGGAACAGGAGATTCGACGTTTCGGGCACAGGCCCTTCTTCAGGAAACATTGGTGAAGAAGCACATGAGAGCAGCAAAGAGGGAATATTAATAGCAATAGCACAAATAAATAATGATAAGTAATATAAAGGAAACCTCAAAACTGTCTACAAGCTCACCAACAATAAAAGGGTGGTAAAAGGAGGAGCAGTGCAGGTTCGGGAACAAAGAAACAAGAGTCATGAAACACGGGTGAGATGTTAAATTAAAACTTTATCCACGAGGAAGATACTGCTCAGATCACGGGGCCGAGTGGGAAACTGAGTCAGTAAAAGAGTTTAAAATAGTCACAGATAGGTCTTGGATTGGCTGTCAGTACTTAAAGTAGATAAGATCCTGGAACTGGGTGAAATGCATCCAAGGGTACTGAAGGAAGGGAGAGTGGAAATTGCAGAGAGATTGGCAAATATCCTTCAATATTTCCTGGATTTGGGACTAATGCTGGAATCCTGGAAAGTTGCAAACAGTGGGCCTTGTTCAGAAAAAGTTGAAAATTTAGACACAGTAATTAGAGAGCTATCAATTTCTCTTTGGTGGTGGAGAAAGGTTTAGAAACAGTTGTTCAGGGTTAACTAATAGTCACATAGATTAATTCAGAAGACTGAGCATCCATTTGTTAACGGAAAATTGTGCCAAACTAACTTGCTGGGTTTTTTTGAAAAGTTAACAGAAAGGATTGATAAAGGCAAGGTTATTGATGTGGTGTACATGGACATCTGAAAGGTGTTCACTATAGTGCGACACAACAGACCTGTGAGGAAAATTACAGATCATGGAATAATAAGAACAGTAACTATGTGGATACAAAGTTGGCTGAGGGATAGGAAACAGACAGTAATAGTTAGTGGATTACCTTTGGGCTGGAGGGAAGCCAACTGTATATTTTCCCAGGTGTCTTTAATAGGACCCTTTTGTTACTTGATATGGAAGGAAATGATATAGATGTCTATGTGCAGGGGACAATTTAGAAGTTTGCAGATGAGACAAAACTGAAGAGAACTGTGAGCAAAACTGTGAGGAGGATAATTTTCAACTTCAAGAAGGCATTGATAAGTTTGTGGAGTTGGGGCTTGGTGACAGATGAAATTCAATCTGGATAATTGCGAGGTGATACATTTTGGAACGAAGAAAACAGAAAGATAGTATAAAAAATGTACTATTCTAAAAGTTGCAAAGGATCAAAGAGTCCTGGGTGTAGATGTGAGTACACATTCGAGCTGGCAGGAAAGGCAGAGAGAGATGTTTACAAAGCCTACAGGGTTTTAGGTTTCATTAATAAGGGCATAGAGTACAAGAGCTCTTTGAGTCATAGAGTCATAGAGATGTACAGCACAGAAATAGACTCTTTGGTCCAACTCGTCCATACTGACCAGATATCCTAACCTAATCTAATCCCATTTGTCCCATATCCCTCTAAACCCTTCCTATTCATATATCCACCCAAATGTCTTTTAAATGCTGTAATTATACTAGCCTTCACCACTTCCTCTGGCAGCTTATTCCATACACATTCCACCCTCTGTGTGAAAACGTTGCCTCTTAGGTCCCTTTTATATCTTTCCCTTCTCACCCTAAACCTATGCCCTCTAGTTCTGGACTCCTTAACCCAGGGAAATGACCTTGTCTATTTATGCTATCCATGCCCCTCATGATTTTACAAACCTCTATAAGTCTCCAGGGCTTCAGGGAAAACAGCCTCAGCCTGTTCAGCCTCTCCCTATAGCTCAAATCCTCCAACCCTGGCAACATCCTTGTAAATCTTTTCTGAACCCTTTCAAGTTTCACAACATCCTTCTTATAGGAAGGAGACCAGAATTGCACGCAATATTCAAATAGTGGCCTAACCAATGTCCTGTACAGCCGCAACATGACCTCCTAACTCCTGTACTCAATACTCTGACCAATAAAGGAATGCATACCAAACGCCTTCTTCACTATCCTACTCGCAACTCTACTTTCAAGGAGCTATGAATCTGTACTCCAAGGTCTCTTTGTTCAGCAACACTCCCCAGGACCTTACCATTAAGTGTATAAATCCTGCTAAGATTTGTAGGACCTCACATTTATCTAAATTAAACTCCGTCTGCCACTCCTCAGCCCATTGGCCCATCTGATCAAGATCCCATTGTACTCTGAGGTAACCCTTTTCGCTGTCCACAACACCTCCAATTTTGGTGTCATCTGCAAACTTATTAACTATATCTCCTATGTTCACATCCAAATCAATTACATAAATGATGGAAAATAGTGGACCCAGCATCGATACTTGTGGCACTCCACTGGTCACAGGCCTGGAGGCCTGATCACTGGTCTGAAAAACAACCCTCTGAGTTCTACCTTTCAGCCAGTTCTGTATCCAAATGGCTAGTTCTCCTGGTATTCCGAGAGAACCTTGCTCACCAGTCTCCCATAAGGAAGCTTGTCGAACGCTTTATTGAAGTTCATATAGATCACGTCTACTGCTTTGCCCTCATCAATCCTCTTTGTTCCTTCTTCAAAAAACTCAATCAAGTTTGTGAGACTTGATTTCCCACACACAAAGCCATGCTGACTATCCCTAATCAGTCCTTGCCTTTCCAAATACAAGTAAATCCCATCCCTCAGGATTCCCTCCAACAACTTGCCCACCACTGATGTCAGGCTCACCAGTCTATAGTTCCCTGGCTTTTCCTTACCACCTTTCTTAAATAGTGACACCACATTAACCAATCTCTAGTTGTCCCGCACCTCACCTGTGACTTTCGATGATACAAATATCTCAGTAAGGGACCCAGCAATGACTTCCCTCGCTTTCCACAGAGTTCTAGGGTACAACTGGTTTAGATCTTAGGGATTTATCCACTTTTATGAGTTTCAAGACATCCAGCACCTCCTCCTCTATTTCCCTACATTCTAAATCTTCCATGTCCTGCTCCACAGTAAACACTGAAGCAAAATACTTGTTTAGTATCTTCCCCATCTCCTGCGGCTCCACACATAGGCTGCCTTACTGATCTTTAAGGGGCCCTATTCTCTCCCTTGTTTATCCTTTTGTCCTTAATGTATTTATAAAATCCCTTTGGATTCTCCTTAACCCTCAGTTTAACAATCTTACAAAGGACACTGGTTATAACGCAACTGGACTAGTGTGTACATTCAGACACCACATTTCTGTCAGGCTGGGAATGCATTTGAGAGAGTGCAGAAGCTTGCATGAGTGGAGAAGGCTGAGGGGAAATTTGACTGATACTTTCAATATCATGAAGAATCTGAACAAAATGGATAGGAAGAAGTTGTTTCCATTCGTAAAAGGATTGAGAACAGATAGTACAGTTTTGAAGTATTTTGTGAAAGAAGCAAATGTGAAGAGGGAAAAATCTTTTCACACAGCTAGCTGTTAGGGTCTAGAAAGTACTGCCTGGAAGTGTGAAGAAGGCAATTAAGGTATTCAGAGGGAGTTAGATGGTTATTTAAATGAAAGCAATGTATAGAGTTACTGGGAAAAGGCAGGAGATTGGCACTACTGCACAACTCATCAAAGGTTCTTTGACAGCACCTTCCATATCCGTAAACTCCTCCACCTAGAATAGCATGTGCATGGGATCACTGCAATCCACAAATTCCCTTCTAAGTTACATAACATCCTGACTTGGATTTTTTACCTTCCTTCCATCATCACTAGATCAAAATCATGGAAGCCCCCATTCTAACAGTCGATGTACATGTGCCACATGGACTTGCAGCAGTTTAAGAAGCTGGCTCAAGTGTTGGGTAATAAATGTCCTGCCCAATAACCCCCATATCCCATGCAGCGATGAACAGTGAAGCGTGAAATATTGGGAAGCTCTACTGGCAGATGGCTACCCTCCATAGCCACCTGGCAGTGCCATTCATTGTCTGCTGTGAAAATACAAAAGGTCACACAGTTTATTTAACATCTTCTTGGTGAAACATAGACACAAAAGACATGTTTCTAGCTGATGTAGGGCAAGTGCTTTCTGAAGACCCTTTGAAGGTTGGGCCTTAATTCAAAAACTCACCACCTTCTCCTCGCTATTACAACTTCCCTTTATTGCCTGTGTCCAACTCTCAAGTCCAGAAACATGATTCCCCAGTAGAGCTTCCCAATATTTCACACTTCACTGTTCATTGCTGCATCAGAGAAATCACAGCTCACAGAGAGATATATATTAGGCCCACTGAACCTAACAATCTCAGTAATCCTCTATTCTATTATGTAGAGAACCATTTCCCTAAAAGGGCTCAGGCAATACATGCATACCTTCCATCTTTCTACCATTCGATGCAATTCCATGTGACTTTGTCCTGCAAGAGAGAAGGGAGGATGAATTTGAGTGGTTTGCAATGGGTTAGGGTGATGTGCCAGTTCCAGTCAAAGAGTTGTGTTACATGGAAGCTGCACAAGATGTTGTGGGGCTAACAGCATTGGCTAGGGAATGATGGTGAGCTGGAGTTGAAGAAAGTTAATCATAAGTCTTGGTTTCTGATGGGTGGGTGGCAGTATGGTGGTAAAAGACATCTCTGAAAGTTGCATTCATTAATGTCCCCCTCACTTGTGAGGCTATTGAGCCTTTTTTTGACATTGTTACCAAATTCCGAGGGAGGCAATGCTGGGAAATGGCCTTTGGTTACCTGTTTGCCGGATACACTCTGAAGACCTCCTGCTCCCCTGTGAAAAGGCGAACTGTCCTCTCCTTTTGACCTCAATCAGTAAGGCCTGCTCCAATACTGACTTTGAAAACATGGGACCATTTATATACTCTGCTGCTCCAATCCTAGTCCTCTTTAAGGTGCTGTTCTGCAATTACAGTAGTCTGTGTCTGCCACCCCTTGAAGAGAGACAGGATGCCTTTGAGAATTACAGGCTAGCTTTATGTTGTACTTGCCATGCATGCAGCTGGGCATCTTGCTGTACATGCAGCCAAGGGCCACTGTGTATACTGGAAAGGCTCGACTAGTGGTGCAGCATTGTTTTGGAGCACACATCTTCAGTGTTGTTGCTGAAATGTTGTCAGGACCACAGCTTTTTCAGTATCCTGTGACTCCAACCATTTTTGAAATCAAGTGGAATGAATCCAATTGGCTTAAGACTGGCATCTCCGATGGACCTCAAGAGGAGGCCAAGTTGAATCATCCGCTTGGCACTTCTGGATGAAGATTGCTGCAAATGCCGCAGCCTCATCTTTTACACTGATGCGTTGGACTGTCCCATCAATGAGGATGGGAATTTTGATGGAGCCTCCTCCTCCAGTGAGTTATTTAAATCCACAAACGCTCACAACTAATGTGGCAGGACGACCATGCCTAGATCTGACCCATTGGTTGTGGAATCGCTAAGTCTATCACTTTCTGCTTTATGCTGTTTGGCATGCAAGTAAAAGGTAAAGTTAAGTTTCCATCATTCAGAGGATGATTCTCTTATTAGAGAGAAATAATGGCTGGTGAATTTTACTTGAGGATCACTATGCCTCAAACAAGGCGTGAGGTTGAGAAGATACTTTTATCATAAGGCGTGGGCAGCATGGTCGCACAGTGGTTAGCACTGCTGCCTCACAGCGCCAGAGACCCGGATTCAATTCCCGCCTCAGGCGACTGACTGTGTGGAGTTTGCACATTCCCCCCGTGTCTGCGTGGGTTTCCTCCGGGTGCTCCGGTTTCCTCCCACAGTCCAAAGATGTACAGGTTAGGTGAATTGGCCATGCTAGCAATTTCTTTGCCTGCTGCCCTCAGCATTCTGGGATAGATTCCATCAGGTCTTGGGGTCTTGTCTACCTTAATGCTTTTCAAAATACCCAACATTTCCTCTTTTTTTAAATGCTGACATGCCCTAGAATATCAACATGTCCCTCCCAAGACTCACCATCCACTAGGTTGTTCTCTTTTGAGACTACCAATACAAAGTATTTGTTAAGGATCCCACACACTTCTGCCAGATCCTTACATAAATTGCCTCCTTTGTCTTTGAGAGTGGACCTACCTTTTCCCTAGCTACCCTCTTGCTCCTTATGTATAAAACAACTTGGCAAATTCCTTTAGTTGTAGTTATGTTGGTGAAAACTTGATGGGCTGAAGGGCTTTATCTGCACTGCACTGCATGAATCTATGAATCTATATCTTGGAAAGGTCATCAAATGAGGCTTTGTGGATAGAACATAGAAATATGAAGGGATAAGTCACACTATTAGGAGTGTATTATAAGCCCCTGCGCAGTCAGCAGACAAGTGGAGATCAGATATGTAGTCATTTCACCAAGGTTTGTCAAAATAATAATAGGGTAATTATATTTGGTAGTTTTAGCTATTGAAATGCTAATTTGAATAATCATAGTAAAATGGGTTTGGAGGGAGCAAATTTCTTCAAATGCATACAGGAGAGGTTTTTTTTATTTCAACATGTAAGTGGTCATACAAGGACAGTGCAGTGCTGGGCCTAATTAGGTTAAAGTTGAGAGTTTGGTGCTGGAAAAGCATAGTAGGTCAGGCAGCATCTGAGGAGCAGGCGAATCAACGTTTCAGGCATGGGTTGGGTACATTTTGGCGCAGCCCTTTTGGCGCCTATCATTTGGCGCTGCCATTTTGGCTCTAAACTGTTTTGGCTCATTACTTTGGCGCTGAGCTGTTTTGGCGCCAATTCAGAATTTTAAAAAAGTCTTCTTTGGTTAAAGAAGAGAGGATAACTTACGACCTGATGTAATTTTCTTAACTAGCAAGAGTTGACAGTCAAAGCTGTAAAGACCCACTGTAGATTCAAATCTCATTTTGTAATCATTTTCTCATTTAACAATTGTTAATAGTCATCTACTGCCTTGATGATACTTAAGCCCTTCTGTCTTCACATTGGAAAGCTGTAATACAATTTTCTTTCTATTTTCTTGTAGAGCCCATACCAGAAATGGCTGAAAACATTCTAAGCAAGAGAGACAAAACAAAATTTTCACACGATGGTTATCTATATGCATTGAGTAATGAGCGCCAAAACAGTTTAGAGCTAAAAGGGCGGGGCAAATGATCAGCGCCAAAAGGGCGGCACCAAATAGTCCCATTCCATCAGGCATAAGCCCTTTATCAGGAATGAAGGCCTTATGCCCAAAATGTCGATTCTCCAGCTCCTCAGATGCTGCCTGACCTGCTGTGCTTTGTCAGCACCACACTCTCGTCTCTGATCTGCAGCATCTGCAGTCCTCACTTCCTCTTAATTAGGTTAAAGGAATAGAATGAAACTGGACAGATGTTCAAGGTGACAGTAGGAGAGGATTTTAGTAATAATGACCAAGCACTGTATGTTTTAAGGAGGAGAAAGTAGTAGGAAAGAGTAGGGCCCACTAGCTGCCAAAAGGGCAATCTGTGTGTGAAGCCAGAGGGCATTGGTGGAATGTTGAATGAATATTTCATACTGTCTTAACACAGGAGAAGGGGGATACAAGTACAGAATTCAAGAAGGCGGGCTGTGAAATTCTTGAGCTGATTGTTACAAGAACTCAGGAGATATTGGAGATTTTTTTGGATTTAAAAGTGGACAAATTTCCAGGGAGGTATATGCAATTATGAGGAGCATGGGCACAGTGAATAGAAAACAGCTGTAAGAACTGTAAGATGCCCACAATACCTTAATCTGTGGGAACAAAACAGCCTCTGGGGACACATGAAGGTGTCAAAAACGTCTTCATTCTTAAGGGGAATGCCTTTTCACAAATGCTTGAGCTAATCAGTTTAAGGATGTCGCTGGAAACTGGAAATGTGCTTGGGAGAGGACTTGCTTTGAAGCTTTACCATCATGTACGTGTAACAACAAACATTTATAGGTGCGCCATCGAGAGCATTCTGTCTGGACGTATCACTACCTAGTATGACAACTGTACCATTCAAGATTGGAAACGGTTACAGAGAGTGGTGAACTCAGCCCGGACAATCACAAAAGCCAACTTCCCATCTATAGAATCCATCTACCAGGCCCGCTGTCAAGGAAAAACCGCCAGCATTCTCAAAGATCCATCCCACCCTGGCAATGTTTTTCTACAAACTCTACCATCGGGGAGAAGGTACAGAAGCCTGAACACACGCACCAGCCGGTTTTGCTACACTTTCTACCCTACTGTTGTTAGAATACTGAATGGACTCACAAGCTCTTAACATTCGCCTCTACCTGGGTTTTTGTTTTTGCCGCTGTTTACCTATTAATTACTTATCTATGCTACTTAACTTTGTGATCTACCTGTATTGCTCACAAGACAAAGCTTTTCACTGTGCCTATTTTCACACGTGACAATAAATTAAATTCCACTCAATTCAATTCAATGCAAAGTCTGGGTCGGCTTGAATCAATGTCTGAAGAATTCACAACAGAACATAAAGAAACACTGTTCCTCAACCACCTAGTAACCTAGCCCATCACCCACTCATCTGCTCCTTACCTCATCAGTTAACTGCCACCTCTACCCCTCACCCATCTGCTACCCTTCTCCCTCATACACTCACTTGGCACCCAATATGTCACCAACCCGACACCATACTCCTCTCCAAATTATCCTTCATACTTTACCTTCTCTCAAGAGCTGTCAAATTTGCTCTGGGACTTTTAACGATTAGACTTACTGGAGAATGGCAGCTAATGTTGTAGAAAGATGGGCACGGTTTCTCTGATGATCCATTTCAATGCTGCCAGTGTGATTTGCTGGATTTCTTTGGTTGTGATGGATTGGGCAGGAGACTTGGTAGGAAAATTTCTGGGAACTTAAGTTTTTGTCAGATCTGGATCAGAAGTAGAAATTCCAACTCAGATCAGAAGATTTGGACCAATGAAAGGAAATCAAGACATTATTGACAGCTTACTGATTAAAACAAGGTGATGTAGCACAAAATAGAAGGAGAGCATAAAGATGAGTGCTAGTGATTGAAATGTGTGCTAACAATTTTGTAAAGCAATTTATTACTATATTTCTGGTAGCACACAACATATTTAACATGGTGATTACTGTAATTTTATGATTATAATGCATAACATTCATTAATTTGCTCCTAACAAAATGTGTACAGTACAATACCTTTGGTACTTCGTTGGTGTAAAGTGCTTTGGGAGGTCCTGAGGTCATGAAGGTCATGATATAAATGCAAGTCTTTCTTTCCGTTCAACACTTCTCTACTGTATTTGTGGGACAAGTTAAATGATTCATGGTCAAGTCAGTGAAATAACATATGGATAACATTTTCCTCTCTGAGGGAAGCTGAACACAAATGTAAATATCAGTAAACTAAGCAGCCAGAAGACTGATGGAAAGTGCTAACAGCCATTTCTGAAAGTTTAATGCTATTCAGAGTCTTGCTGCTATGCCAGAATCTGATTATGAAAGGTAGTCCACACAAAACAATTGCTTGTTAAAAGCTGGTAAGAACTGAGTAAAAGTTAATCATGAGAAACTCTTAACAGGATTGCTCTGTTGGGGGTGGCACAGTAACTAAAGCTGAATTATTAACTCAGGTCAGACCTGAGTCAGTGAAATGAAAAAGGGGGAAAAAAAAATCCACAAAACAGCACAGCTAGAACTTATTGTTTAAAAATCATAAAATATTGAATTACCCAATGCAAGCATACGTTATAAAAGTAAAAATGAAAGCATATTATTAAAGCAAGCTGACTGTCAAACGTTTCCATCATTTTGTATGTTAATAACCAAGGAAAAAATCACTAAATAATTAGAAACTGCTTGAATATGTACAAAAAATACATTCAAGAACATGAATGTTGTTATCTGTTTCCAATATAGATGTATTTACTATTAGTGCTTTAACTCATTAGTTTTAGCTAAAAATTGCATATGCTCATTTATTTACCATACAATAAATGCATGGAGCTACTTGAGACATCTGCTAAAGGGTTCCCTACTGCTGTGTACAGCAAGCCACCATTCACACATCAAT
Source organism: Chiloscyllium plagiosum (assembly GCF_004010195.1). Classification (NCBI taxonomy): domain Eukaryota; kingdom Metazoa; phylum Chordata; class Chondrichthyes; order Orectolobiformes; family Hemiscylliidae; genus Chiloscyllium; species Chiloscyllium plagiosum. The sequence continues at coordinate 17,645,817 of NC_057714.1, read as the reverse complement.
ACATGCTAGGATTCCTATAGCTCCATGTGCTGTGAGAGTGACCTTAATGGAAATCTCATGTTATTTGCTCAGGGTACAAGCTTGTTGCCATGAGAGGGCATGTCATTGCTTTTCTGCAGGATAATGTCGATTCTGATCAGATAATTGCTCACTGTTACATCATGTGAAGTCATAAATTGGCCTAAGATATTAACTTTCCGTTGGAGAAATTCAGCCCAATGAATCAGAGGCCACAAATGAGGATCGCGGAGAAATTGACAAGCGTTTTATTAAAACAAAGCGATATGGTGGAAGAGAAATTGACCAGGCTGACACAGAACTGATTCTCTAAACAGATGGCCAGAGTGCTCTTCCCTGAACGGAAGGTGCAGGCAGGCTTTATAGGGGTACAACTCAAAGGTGATAATTGGAAAGATGTTATAGTACAATGTTGAAAATTGTAAAGCGATTAAAACAAGAATAAACTGAATGGAGGTTAATCAAGTGCCCGGCAGTAGCAGTTCCTTTGTAATTGATGCAGGAGATTCCAGCCATCTCCATGAGTGGGTGAGAATGTCTTTTAGAGGATTCTTCATTGTATTTCCCATCCGCGTGGATATGTGTAAACCTGGCATCCAGGTCTGTCCATTGTGTTCCTCCTGCGAGCGAAGTCTTCCGGGGTCTCTTGGTCTGCCTCTTTGTTCGTGCAGTATTGGTTTCAATGGGAAGTCAGTCTGCCCTAAGGGTATTGGGACTGCAGTGCTAGTCAGGGCTGGGAGCCTTACTGTGAAGGCAGTTTGGAAAGTTTATTCTCTGGTCTGGGAGTATCTTGGCCACGTCTGGTTCCTATGTTAGCCAGTTTGGCCAAGACCGAGGCGTTGTCGGTGTGTTCTGTATGTGTTGGCATGCTTGACTTTTGTGTTTCGCAGACTTGCTTCTGTGTTTGTTTTGTGGTTAAGCTGTGAGTGGGCAGGGTGGCAAATCTTTTTCCCATAATCCCCTCCTTTCTTTAAAGGACGGTTGAAAAGGGGGCAATGTAGACAGATCGGGGGGAGGGGGGGGGAGCAGGGAAGGGTGTTGTCAGGTTGTGGGGGTTCAGTGTTGGAGAAGTAGTACTTGGTGTCTGAATCTGACAGAGCGGGGGCTGTGTCAGGGGTGGGGATATCACTCCAGTGGACTCGTATTAGCTGGGTGGTGAGGGGGGCAGGGGGTAACAATGCCATACACAATCAGGAGCAGCACATACGGAGGGTCATGACCATGAGCTGAGCCAGGAGGTTGCCCAACTCCACAAGTCTCAGTGGGACCCTCGTCCATGTAGGACAGCAGCAGCCTGTCAGATGTGGTGCATCAGATCTGTTATATTTTCACTGGGGTCAGGGATGCAGATGTAGCAGTCTGCGCCAATGAGGCACAAGTAGTCCAGGGCCATTCTATTTTGTAGGGCGACAGTGCGAATGGTGACAGCCTCTGCTTTCAACTGGGCAAGCGCTTCAGCCGTGGCCTTCGCTATCTCCTCTAGCGTGCTAACATGCCTCTATGTCTAGACACAGAGTTGCATAAGTGAGCACTGATAGGGAGAGTACCTCATCTACGACAGTGAGGGTGCATTTGCTGTGGGTGGTAAGCTTCTGGAATGGAGAGGGCTGGGAGTGGTAAATGAGTAGCCCTGTGTACCTGATGAAACAGCTCTCAGTCCATGACAACGGCAGCCAGGGGTATGCCTCATGGCCTCAGACAAAATAAGTGCCATTGTATGTTTTCAGGTGGTGGGTTTGGGTTCCCGTCCAGATGGTAGTGAAAGTGTAATTGTGGGCCGACTTGTTGGGGGCAAATAAATTGCGGATGCTGCCCCCTACTGGGGACCGGTACGCTGTGGGTGTCAGGAGCAGTGAGTTGATGCACCGGCTCCAGCCATCCTCCCGTCCAGACGGAGGGCTTCTTGTCAGGCAGATGGTTCCTATGGACAGTTCCCGTCCGCTGGTGTCAGTGATGGTCAAGGCTGGGGGTTTGTGTGAGAGCTTATAGGCCAGGAAGAACCATCCTGTGAATTTGTACCCTGCAGATTGCCAGTGGTCTGGGCTATTAGTTCCGTTCATAGCCAGTCTGGTTGGCAGGCTGAGCATTGTGACCCCAGGGGACCTGTCTGGGTCCAGCCACCATTCTGCCATCTCTATTCTGTTAAAAGGGACTGCTGCTAGGGGGATGCTCCTGTGGGAATGGGCAGGGATGTGGGCACAGACCCTACAGCTGGTCTGGTTCACCCTCTGGGCATATCTGTGGGTCATGCGAAGGAAGGTGTTCACCCGCAGCTCGTGGCCAATTAGGTGTCCCGTTCAGTGTGCCCTGTTACCAACCTGTGGCGATGTTCAGGTCTGACCGAGGGTGATGGTCCAGATGGCTGCAGCGAGCAGCTGGATCTCTCTGCAATGTCCAAAACTGCATCCTGTCCTGCCTGGTCATCCTTCTGTGGGGGTGGAGCCCTGTTGCACCGGGTCGTGTGTGTCCATTCTGGTCTCCCTTGGAGCTTGACGGCCGTCCTGGTCTAGAGCAAGACATGGCCCTTTCCATCTAGGGGAGAGAGAATCCTTCAGCAATGACTCTGTCATTACATAGTCCCCAGGTTGAAATGGGTGAAGTGGTTCCTGCTGTGGAGTGGGCAGCGCAGCTTTTACCAAATCATGGTTTAAACTGATCCTTTTACTCAGGGCTTGAACGTAATCCTGTGTGAGGAGCAGCGCTGTGTCAGTGAGTAGGGTTGGGGGTCTGCTGCCTGTGGGCATTGATTTTCCCATTAGTGCCTCAAAGGCGTAAGTCCCGTTTTTCGGTTTCCCTGTCCTCTTATTGTGTACAGTGCTAATGGTAGGGCATCTGGCCATGTCAGTCCTGTATTCTGAGTGATTTTAGTGAGGGTGGTTTTGAGAGTGCTGTTCATTTTTTCCACCATTCCTGCTGACTGGGGCTGGTAGGGGACATGGTGTTTCCACGGTATCCCTGGGGCTTCACTGACCGCAGTAACGAGCTTCACGGTGAAATGGGTCCCCCTGTCTGTTTCTATGTTTCCTGGGACCCCAAATCTCAGAATAACATCCCGCAGGAGAAACTTCACCACTATCCAGTGATCCTTTTTTGGTGGGGAATGCCTCTACCCATTTTGAAAACAAAACTAACTGCCAATGTGGTTAACTCAGCCACATTAGGGACATTTAAACAATCCTTGGATAGGCACATGGATGATGATGGGATAGTGTAGGGGAGGTGGGCTTAGATTAGTTCACAAGTTGGCGTAACATTGAGGGCCTAAGGGCATGTTCTGCGCTGTACTATGTTCTATGTTCTATGTTCTATGTCTACAATAACTGGGACGTAGTTGTATCCCTGTTTCTGAGGCATGTGGGCAAACTCAATCTGGAAGTGGGTGAATGGCCTCTCAGGAAGTGTTAAGTTCCTGAGAGGCCCCAGGCTTCCCTGGATTGCTCTATAGATAGTTGAGGAACTGTGACAACAGGGATTGGGCAGCTGCAGTGAATCCCGGTGCGTACCTGGAATTGGCAGACACCATGTATCATGCCTCTCTTGCCTGTGTGTCTGATTCTGTGTGTGCCACCAGGGCCAGTACGTGTAGGTGGGCTTTCGGGCAGATGATGCAGCAATGAGGGTGGATAAGGACCTGTAGGGAGGGTGACTGACCGGCCCCAGTGCAGGCCCATACAGCCCTCTCTTCTGGTGGGGCAGCTTGCTGAGCTGCTCGGACTGCATCGAGAGGGTCAGGAGACTCTGGAGGTTTTGCCACATTGGGGGGTCTGCAGGACACGAGTGGCCGGGTGTAGTGCAGCTTTCCGGGCTGCCGTATTAGTTGAGGCATTTTCTTGGGTGACAGGATCAGTGGAAGATGTGTGGGCAGCACATTTTATAATTTATAACAGCGGAGAGTAGCAGGACTGCTTCATGGAGGTTGGCGATGAGTACAGCATGTTGGAGTGGTCTCCCTGCCGAGGTGATGAACCTCCTCTGCTTCCATTTTGTCCCAAAGTTGTGAACGACTCCAAAGGCATACCTGGAGTCTGTGTAGATATTGGCTGTGCTACCCTTCACCAGGATGCAGGCTCTGGTGACAGTGAAGAGCTCTGCAGCCTGTGCAGACGTCCCGTCTGGTAATGCAGCTGATTGGAAGGTGGTGAAGGGGGTGCAGATGGCGTATCCTGCTAATGTGCATTGGTCAGATGGCTGGAAGGAAGAGCACTCTGGCCAACTGTGCAGGGAATCAGTTCTGTGTCAGCCTGGTCAATTTCTCTTCAGCGATATTGCTTTGTTTCATAAACCGCTTGTCAATTTCACCGCGATCCTTGTTTGTGGTCTCTGATTCATTGGGCTGCATTTCTCCCACACTTTCAATCCTGAAAAGTGCCCATTCTACATCCAGCTCCCCTTGAAGGATAGTCTGTGCTAAAAACTGAGCAACAGGTGAAGCCAACAATTTCATACTATTGCTAAGTGGTATTCTTCATTAACAGGACGAGGCTATGAAGCCCAAAGGCTATTCAGCCCACTGCACAAGTTAATAAAATGGTATTTGAATTTCAATGCTAGGTATATAATGGCGCATCCAAAAGACTACTGGATCTTTTCAAACAGCATGACCTTTCTGCTGTTTGTAACAGGCAGAGTATTGACTGTATTCAACAAGCTTGCAAAACTCAGAAGATCGGGCATAATTTTCCCCGCCATGGTGAGGTTTGAGTAATGGCAATAAAATTGGGAACAAATCAGAAAAAATGAAAAATCATATCTTGGTGTCACAAAACATTCCGTAATTTTCCTTTTAAGTCCTAAATGGCGACTTCAGAATCTTTCCACTGAGTGCAACTAACTTATATTCATGCACCCGCATCTCATCAACACCCCAGCTCATCTTATTGATATGCCAGTTTTGATTCTCCTCTCTGTCCCTCAGAAACTAGATATTGCTAATTCCTGACATGTTATTGAGAGCAGGTAACTGGCAGCGGCAACTCATTGAATGCTTCTCCTGGTCATCATTCAATTGCTTCTGCGCAAAAGCAGTCCCTGCATACTCCATGGCTACCATCCACCTTGACCCTTTGCCCAAGCAAGTCAGCAAACCACGTGCGTCATCACATCTTCATACCTGTTCTGGATCCAACTCAAGCACTACTCCTGCCCCACAGCATTTACTTTGAACCTCAGAAACACCAAGGACCTGCATGTTTCTGCCAGATTGCTTTGCATGGTGGGAACACACACATCTGCACAGAATGCATACTATGGCACATAGCTTGTTTTTTTAATGTTCCTTAACTTTGTGCCTAGTTGGAGGCTGCCGGTCTCTATCTAATTGACATTGCTTCCTCTGTACACATTTACTGACTTCAGCACTAACTTACAAAGTTGCCAGACTCTGTGTGGATCAGGTTTATTAGTGTGCAAAGTTTTCAATGCTCAGTTACAAGCTGTCAGCCTCTGTGGTTTGCATTATTGTTTAGTGCAGCCAAGCATCTTGTCACAGTGGGGAGTGGTGGGCAGACAAGGGATGGTAATAAATAGCACCACGTCACATCAATGTCACACCTGCAGCACCATGCGCCACCGTCTTACATGGCAAACACACTGCATATTCTTCAAACAAATGCCATGACTGCAAGTCAAGGGGGAGCTGTCCTTTGCTGTGTCAAAGGAGACTGGTTAGTCAGGTGGTATTGCCACAGTCAGTCAAGGGGCTTGCTTGATTCCAGTCCAGGGAGGTAGCCAAAGTCTTTCTAATGATTGATCCTTCTAGGGATCCATGTCCTTGCAGTGTGGGATTGGGATATGGTCAGTCTGTAGGTAAAATTCATGCAATCTCGGATCTCCAGGTAGGTCATTTGGGTTCCATGGATACATCATCCTGGGGTTGGGCCATTCTCAGTTGAGGCTGTCCCGTCAAATCAGTCTGGTTTGGGCCCTACTGAATCTTGGGTGTTTGGTCAATAATGCTTAGTAGGCGCATTAGTGGGTGGCACGGTGGCACAGTGGTTAGCACTGCTACCTCACAGCACCAGAGACCTGGGTTCAATTCCTGCCTCAGGCGACTGTCTGTGTGGAGTTTGCACATTCTCCCCGATTCTGCGTGGGTTTCCTCCGGGTGCTCCGGATTCCTCCCACAGTCCAAAGATGTACAGGTCAGGTGAATTGGCCATGCTAAATTGCCCGTAGTGTTAGGTGAAGGGGTAAATGTAGGGGAATGCATCTGGGTGGGTTGCCGCTTCGGCGGGTCGGTGTGGACTTGTTGGGCTGAAGGGCCTGATTCCACACTGTAAGTAATCTAATCTAATCTAATTAGGAGCAATAACTATACATACTGGAGAAAGTGGGGATGGAGTTTAATGCACTGAGGGAATGGTCACTATGAGGGGGGCAATTCTGGTAGAGGATTGGGACCTCATAAAGAATAAGAGAGGACTGGGAACTCTGAGGTGGGGTGGGGGGGGGGGGGGGGGGTCAGGGGGGCGGTGGTTTCTCAGAGGTCACAGTCACTCTGTCCTCTACATGTATAGTTTAGCGCCATCAAGGTCATGGGAATTTCTAAATGCATAGACTCTGGAGTTATGTTAGATTTAACATGAAGCAGCTCAATAGAAACAGGAGGGAAGGTGAAAGACTATAGTGGCTACAGAGACAGCAACAGAAATGGGAACATGAAGGATTGGGGAAATCCTTGCATTCCAACTGAAGCCTGAAACTCACTCATAAGAACATAAAGTTGAAACCTTGCCACACTGTATCAAAAGTCAATTGCAGAATAACTGCACAAAATGGCTGACATTGCTTGCAAAGGGGGCAGAGTGGTGACTGATTTTCTCTTTAGGGTGGAGCATGATACTTTGAATAATTGTTGCCAGTGGCAATTGCAGGAAGCATGCCTCTGCTGATTCAATAATGTACTTATTTGGCTTCAATTTCAACTTTGTAAGCATGCTTCGAATCTTGGCCACAATCAATCAGGGCATCACTAATTCTTTTCTTTCATTGAGGTGGCGCAACTGCCATGACAATGAGGAATGTAAAAGCAGAGCTGGAGTTTCATTTCACAAATGCATTCCATCGCCCTCACTGGAAGACAATTCATTGCATCCGCTAATAAATCTTCAAGGACATGGTCTGTGATGTGGAAGGGAGCCCTTTTTTAATGGAGGGGCGGGGAATGGTATAATTGTGACTCAGTGGCAGAATTCTACTTCCATGTGTAGCTTTAAAACTTTAGTACAATTGGATAATATTATATAAATCACAAATCCTTATGAAGATATGACAATAACTTCCTTGGAAAGCACTGTGTGAGGGTATAAAGTAACATAATTGTGCAATGGTGAGTGGCTGTTCAGATAATTGAAGAGAATATAAAGAACTGCAGAATATGGCTAAAAGAATAATCAAGGATATGAGAAGATGCTAACTAGAAACGTAAGCACAGGCAGCAAGAGTTTCTGCAAGTACTCATAAAATAAAAGGGTAAATAAATTGAGCGTCAGTTCTCCAGAGAGTGAGAATAGGGAGTTAACATATGAAAATGGTGGCTGAAACAAACAAATATTTTAATTCATTCTTCACTGCAGAATTTTATTTTTAAATTCCAGTTTTAGCTGCAAGGCATGACGAGTAAGGAAAGAGGAAATTGGTGAAATGCCAATTACGAGGAAAGTAGTCCTGAACAAACAGTGAGCCATGGGCTCACTACGGGTAGTTGATATATGAAAATGGTAGCTGAAACAAAAAAATATTTTAATTCAGTCTTCACTATAGAATTTTTTAAAAAAATCTAGTAGTAGCTGCAGGCAGGATGACTAAGGAAAGAGGAATTTAGTGAAATGACAATCGCCAGAAAGGTCGTCCTGAACAAATAGTGAGCTATTTTTCTCCAGGTTCTAATGGAGTTCATCCTAGAATTTAAAAAAATGTAGCTAGTGGATGCATTTGTGTTACTTTACCAAAATTCACTAGATTCAGGTAAGGTTTCATTGGTCAAGACGTAGTAAATATAACTCATCTATTCAAGAAGAAAGGTGCAGAAAACAGGAAACTATCACACAACTAGCATGTCATCTTTAGTAAGGAAGGTGTTTTAATAAATCTTTAAGGACCATTTAACTAAGTACCTAGACAAATTCAAGGTAATCAGGAAGAGTAAGCATGGTTTTGAGAAAATGAAGTCACACTTGACCAATGTATTAGAGTACTGTGAAGGAGTATCGTGTGCTGTGGATAGGGGGAAGAATGTAAACGTACTTTACTCGGACTTCCAGAAAGCATTTGCCAAAGTTCTAAGTAACATATATTGAATAAACAAAGTAGAAGCTCATGGCATACTGGATAATGTATTAGCATAAAGAGAAGAATTGCTATTTGACAGAATATAGAGATTAAGCAGTTATTGACAGGTTGTGACTAGAGAAGCACTGCAGGGGGTTTGTGCTTGGACCTCAGCTTTCTACGAGTTATGTCAATAATTTAGAATTAAAATTAGAATTAAGTTTTATTGTCACATGTAATCAAGTACAAAAGTACAGTGAAAAGTGTACAACGTTGCCACACACGGCTCCATCCTAGGTACAAAGTACCAAGTTACAAATCTTAAGTACTAAAATAGAGTAGGGATGAAAATAGAGAAATAAAGAAAAAACGTTCCAATTTTTACATTATAGTTCTTCATAAGATGAATTAGGAAAATAAAGAACAAAAGGTAAAAGATAAATATTACATTCCTTCTATAGCCTGCAGTCGCTCCATGCTGGGGCCTTTCCACCAAGCTGGGCTGACCCTAATTGGGTTCACAAGCTGGTGACTACCGCCTGTGACAGGTTGACCGCAGCAGGCCGCTTCCAGCCTACCAGCTGCCAACCACACCACTCTAGGCCCCTAGCCCTCCAGCCATCCCACTCCACTACAGGCCCACTGACTACTGGCCATCCTGATCCACTCCGGGCCCACCAACTACTGGCCAGCCTGCTTCGTCCTGGCATGCCAAACCGTTGGCCGTCCCGATTTGCTCCGACCTGGCAACTGCTGACCGTCCTGCTCCAGGCCCTCAGCTGCTACAACACTCTGATCCCGTGACTGCCGTTCTCTCCACAAGGTAAGTTTTTTTTTAAATTGCAAAAGAGAAGAACGAGAAAAAGAAAATAAAAGCCACCATCTCAGAGGAGTGGTGATGAGACAGGTGAAGTGAGGCCGCATTTGAAGTATTGTGATAATTTTGGTCACCCTGTTACAGGAAAGACATAGCTAATCGGAAAAGAGTGCAAAGAAGATTCATGAGGATGTTGCCAGGACTAGTAAGCCTGAGTTATAGGGAGAGGTTGGCTAGAATAGAAGCTTATTCCTTGGAATGTAGGAGGATGAGGGGTGACCTTATTGAGGTGTATAAATTCATGAGGGGCATGGATAGGATGAATGCATATAGTCTTTTTCCCAGGAATGGTGAATTGAAACCTAGAGGGCATAGGTTTAAGGTAAGAGGGGAAAGATTTCGGAAGGACCTGGGGGACAACTTCTTCACACAGACAGTGGTGTGCATGTAGAATGGCAACATTTAAAAAATCATTTGGACAGGTACATGGATGGAAAGGGTTTCGAGAGATATGGACCAAATTCGGGCAATTGAAACTAGCTGAGTGGGCACAATGGTCAGCATGTACCAGTTTGGGCCGAAGGGCCTGTTTCCATGATGTATCACTCTATGACTATAACTCTGTGAGGTCAATGATAGCTAAATTTGCAGATGGCACAAAAATAGGTTTGAGAGTATGCCATAAAGAGGACAGATTGACATTGTAGATGTATATAGGTAGATAGGTTGAGTGAGTGGTCAACAATCTGACAGATGGCGTATAATGTGAGAAAGTGTGAAGTTGTTCACTGTGGTAGGAAAAATAAAAAAGGCAGAATATTACTTAAAAGGGGAAAACTGCAGAATTCTGAGGTGCAGAGAGATCTACGTGTTCTTGTACATGGGTTATCAAAAGTTAATATGCAAGAATAGCAAGCAATTAGAAGGCTAATGGAATACTAATCTTTTTAGATTAGATTAGATTACTTACAGTGTGGAAACAGGCCCTTCGGCCCAACAAGTCCACACCGACCTGCCGAAGCGCAACCCACCCATACCCCTACATTTACCCCTTACCTAACACTGTGGGCAATTTAGCATGGCCAATGCACCTAACCTGCACATCTTTGGGTTGTGGGAGGAAACCGGAGCACCCGGAGGAAACCCACGCAGACACGGGGAGAATGTGCAAACTCCACACAGTCAGTCGCCTGAGGTGGGAATTGAACCCGGGTCTCTGGCGCTGTGAGGCAGCAGTGCTAACCACTGTGCCACCGTGCCGCCCACTTTATTATGAGAGAATCGTGCTTGAAAAATAGGATATTATGCTTCAGTTTTGTAGGACGTTGGTGAAACCACATCTCAAATACAGTGTGCAATTTTGGTCTGCTTTTTACGGAGGGGTGTAAATGCATTGAGCGTGGTTCAGTGGAGGTTTACTAGATTAATACTTGGAATATGCTTACTATTTGCAAAAAAAATGTCATCTACTACTTGTCCACCCATCATAATAGTTAGTCTGTTTATTTTTGAAGTTTAATACTATCTTCTGCACAGCTCACAATACTTTCAAATCATGTGTCATCCACAAAGTTTGAAGTTGCCCTCTGCTCATCCAAGTATAATTTATTAATATATATCAAGAAAAACAGGGATCCTACCAGGAATCCACTGTGTAGCCCAATTTTTTTTAAAAAGGTCACCATTACTCTCTGTTTTCTGTCTCTCAACCGATTTCATACCCTATAATGCTATGGTTCACTTTATTTGAGCTCTAAATGAGCTTACTATTTGTTATGTGCAACTTTACCAAATGCTTTTTGTAAGTCCATGGATGCCACATCACAACCACATTACCTCAAAATTATTTTCAGTTACCCATCAAAAAGCTCCAACCATTTAGTCAAGCACAACTTACTTATCACAATTTGTGTTGGCTTGCCTTAAATAATCTATGTTTTTCATTTCATCTTAATTTATAATTTTAATGAGTTTCCCCATTACTGAATTCACAATGATTGACCTGGAGTTGCTGAGCTTATATTTTACTCCCTTTTGAACAGGGTATAACATTTGCAATTCTCTAGTCCTCTGGCATTATCCCTGCATTTAAGGAGAATTGAAAAATTTTGGCTAATCTCACTGCAATTTTTGCTGTCAATTATTTATTACATTTTGCACATTCAAATATGTTCAGAGTAAATCTAATTTAGAACATATGTATTCCCCCTTATTCTAATGCCACCTAATATCTTATTATTCAGGGGTGGCACAGTGGTTAGCACTGCAGCCTCACAGCACCAGGGATGCACGTTCAATGCCCACCTCGGGCAACTGTCTGTGTGGAGTTTGCACATTCTGCTCATGTCTGCGTGGGTTTCCTCCAGGTGCTCCGGTTTCCTCCTACAGTCCAAAGATGTGCATGTCAGGTGAATTGGCTAAATTGCCTGTAGTGTTAGGTGAAGGGGTAAATGTAGGTGGGTTGCCCTCAGAGGGTCAGTGTGGACTTGTTGGGCCGAAGGGCCTGTTTCCACACTCATCTAATCTATTCCCTACTCTCTTGTTATAGCTCTCCTAATTTTCTTTGCGCTTGGATTTCCATTTCGGTGGCATCTTCTGGTTTCCACTGACCTGTGAAGTTAGCTTCAACCTTCCCCAATATCACAGGTCCTATCTCCTCCAGAAATGGCACCGATGCCCCAGAAATCTAAAGTCCTTCCTCCTATATCAACTCTCCAGCCATACATTCTATACCATATGGATTGCAAAAGTTCAAGAAGGTGGTTTACTATCACCTTCTTAAGAGTAATTAGGGATGGGCAATAAAGACAGGCCTTAACATTTATGCTCTCAAGCCACAAATGGATCAAAAAATGCTTAGGGTCCTTGGAGAAGCATAATTTGCAAGAAACAGGTGGGTAAGATGTGATTCTAAATGAAGGGAGTGGTGTTGATGGCTGAGCAAAAGAGATGGGATAAAAGATGAGGAGAGGTAACTCTTAGCAACATGAAAATGTCAGTTAGTAAAGGAACAGAACAATCATGTAGAGAGAGGAGGTTGGGTCAAATTAATAACATAAACTAAGAGAAAACATGAAGGGATAAAGAAAGAGAATCTTGAGAACAGTATGAGTTCAGGGCTCTGGCGGGAGGCAACACCAGGAGAAATCTGACCAGTTCAAAGCACCAGGTGGGGACTTAACATAAGAGCATTTTCCTCAGAATATGAGAACAGATACAATAGAGTATAACACACATTAAATTAGCTGTTAAGGTAAACCCCCTCCACCAAAGTATTAGCTACTAGTCACATAGTCATTATTTTGAATACTGAAGTGGGGTCAGGAGTAGAGGTCACTCTCTGTTGCACTTCCACTGGCTTAGTAGGAGTGCGAGCTTTTGGCTTCCCATTATCTGAAAGTCTGATAACAAGTTAGATTTTCTTGTCTGGTTCAGCCCTGGAAACAGATATCAGTGTCAGGTATGAACAGGAAACAAATGTGTGACTAAATTAGATTCATTTCTGTGGATTAACATCTCCCTTTTTCTTTTTATTCTATAATTCAGAGTTCAGGTTTCATTGTTCCATGTGTGGATCAAGCTGCCAAAAGAAACAGTAATTTTATTGATAGCAGAAGTAGGACTTTTTTTAGAAACATTTTCTTTACCATTGACATACTGACATATGATAGGGTTGATAATCCTCCAGGATTGTCCTGGAGTCTTCGAGACTTAAAGATTAATCTTGAACTGTGAACTGTACCACAGAGAAGAAAAATCATCAAAGTATTAAAAATACTTGTTTTTTCCTTTGAACATTTTATTGCTAGTTATACATTTACTGGAAATGAGATGAGAAAAGATGGTAGGAATGAATGAAATGGTTGGAGCCATATGATGACAGCTTTAGAATACGACCAGCTACAGCTGGCAATTCAAATATTTGGACCAACTTTGCTCTTGATGTAAACTTGCCCTTTTTTTGTTGCTGATAACCCACTACCAAATCGATTTAGAAAATTAACAACTAAAAAGCACTAGCTGCCATGGCAGCGTAACAACAAAAAATAGAGGAAGGTAGGAAGACGGGGGGGGGGGGGGGAGGGGGGTACCTTGCCTTAAGTATGTCGTGGACCATACCATTTCCAGCTTCAGCTCACCAGACTCTCTCTCTAGTGTTGTTTAAATCTCTGATTTTCAAAATACAACCATTGGTGGCTAATGCTTTCAGCAGCCTAAGCCTGAACCTCTAGAAGTTTCTCCCTAAAGCTCCAGCATCTTTACCTTCCTCTTGCTTTAAGACACCTCTTAAAATTTACCTCTTCGACTAAGCGTTTACTCAGTTCTAATATCTCTCTATGAGTACATAACTGTACTCATGTAACATATAATAAATGTTCACAGTTCATATCTGGCTGTGAAATACTTTGCCCACATTTTACTATGTTAAATGCATCATGTAAATATATATTGTTGTTATTGTTCATACATTTGGAGGATTAAAACACAGTAGTTTATGGTTCTTGTTGGCTGAATAATAAGCTATTACTGTCAGTCATAAATGACAACATTAATGTGCAGTAAGGTAATTATGATAATTTACACTAATTTGCATTTGCACTTAGCTCCATTGTGTGTAGAAATATAAATTAATAGCCAATGTCATTTTTCTCACTATTTCATGTCAGTTCTTCTTGCATAGCCAAAGATCAGCTGAGAGAGAAAAAGACCAAAACATACCAGGGAATTTAGTTAACACGTGATGCAAAGCAATATATTAGAAGAACTGGAAGCACTACAGGTGATGTTGCAAACTTAGTACACTTGGCAAATATGGTTAATGAGTTAAAGTCACTCTGATAAACTTACTACATTGTTTTTGTTCAGTCACTGTATTTACTGAGTGTTACGCTGGGCATTCTAAACATACAACTGAATAGGGTGTCAGCCTCATTTTTAAACAATATACAAAGTAAGGGCTACAGGTTTATAGTTAAAGACTGAAAGGAAAATCTAAATATGGACTTGTTTGAACATTCTGGATTAAAAAGCATTTCCCAAGGCTTTGAAGGAGCTAATTAATGAAATTCCAATCATTTTGGAAAGGAGACAAGCAAATCTTTTAAGAGAGCTAAGGGATGATGTTTCATTCCCGAACAAGCTTTGTTTGAAAGAGATGGGGCCTTTATGCTGAAGGTTACCCAGCGACATTTTTCTAAAGGTTATTTTTGTTTTCTCAGGATGTATGTCAGTATGGGGCACGTCAGTAGAGGAAAGCGGACCTGCAATATGTGTAGCTGGTAAATCTCTTTCTCCTGAAAATGTAAAAGAAAACCTTAAAATAGAACAAGCTGCAGAAATAAAATAAAAATATAATAAAGTCGATGACTCTATATATCGCGCATAATGGAGTATTATTATTTTTGAGATAGTTCCAAATATTGGTATCTCTGTCTACCTCATACGGCCCAAACTGTTACTTTCACTCAAAGGTCTAAATCTAACTGACTTTCCATCTGAACTGAAGTCTACTCTGAAGATTTTCCATCATTCCATGGTGTTTAGCATTTTGATCTCATCTACTGGAAACTTGGAGAGCTGTGAGGAGTCATCCTATTTTATCCTTTGAGTTTGGACTGTTGGCTGACAGTGGGACGTGGTTTTTTCCTTTTTCACTTATATCCTAGAGATGTAGTTTCTTATTTGTTACATGAATGGATTTGTATGAGATTAAGTAGAAGCAGTTTAATTCCAGAATATAGTTTAGGTGTTAATCAGTTTACACTTTGCTTAAAGAGTATGATTTGTTTAGAACAAGTGAATTATTTTTGAGTTTATTGATGAAACCTGACTACAGTATCTTTTGCTCTGGATAACAATATGGAAAGGAAACAATCTGATTATGCTAATGCCTTACAAGCTCTAGCTACTTGTATTAATTGGCAATTAAGAAGACAAGGTCTCAAAGAGGCATGTCAAAAATTATTTTGATGGGGATGTTGACATGATTGACGTGTAGGATAACTATTGTCATAGTGGCTGAGACCAAGTGAGCAGCACTCGTTTGGGCATTGGGCTCATTTATATCATGATAATGGATGGAGCTTTCTCTTTGCATGACTGGGGAGCCAGCTCACATGCTTCATGATCTGGCTGTAAAACTGTTAAAATCTATCCTATGGTAATAAATTACCTCATGGAGAAGTCACGTCAGACTAGGACTCAGCAAAACTGGAGCCATGCAGTACAAGGCCACCTTCATTCAGATGGTTGGTGACACAAAGCTTGTTTGGTGCCCACCATGAACTGAACGGATATGGAGAAAGGGAGGACTGCAGCTGCTGGAGATCAGAGTTGAGGGTGTGGTGCTGGAAAGCACAGCAGGTCAGGCAACATTCGAGGAGCAGGAGAATCGATGTTTCGGGCATACGCCCTTCATCAGGAATGAGGCTTATGGGCTGGGGGCTAAGAGATATATGGAGGGGGGGGGGGGGGTGAGACTGGGAGGAAGGTAGCTGAGAAAGCGATAGTTGGATGAAGGTGAGGGAGAATGTGATAGGTTAGAGGTGGGGAGTGATGGACAGGTCAGGAGGTTAGTGCCGAGTTGAAGGCTTGGGACTGGAATGAATGTGGGAGGAGGGGAAGTGAGGAAGCTGTTGAAATCCACATTTATCCCGTGTGGTTGCAGGGTCCCAAGGCGTTCTTCCTCCAGGCATTGGGTGGTAAGGGTTTGGCGGTGGAGGAGGCCCAGGGCCTACATGTCCTTGACTGAATGGGAGGGGGAGTTGAAAGGTTTAGCCACGGGCCGGTGGTGTTGGTGGGTGCGGGTGTCCCAGAGGTGTTCTCTGAAACAATTCGCAAGAAGGCGTCCTGTCTCCCCGATGTAGAGGAGACCACACTAGGTGCAATAGATGCAATAGATGACATTGGTAGAGATACAGGTACATTTCTGATGGATGTGGAAGGATCCTTTGCGGTCTTAGACGGAGATGAGGGAATGTTGTCGGCGCCAGTTTTGCACTTCCTGCAGTGGCAGGGAAAGGTGCCAGGAGTGGGGTGTGGGCTGGTGGGGGCGTGGACCTGATGAGGAAGTCATGGATGGAATAGTCTCTGCGGAACACTGACAGTGGTGGAGTCCGTTTGGAGGTGACGGATGTGGCGGAGGATGATGCAATGTATGCGGAGGTTAGTGGGGTGGAAGGTGAAGACCGGTGGAGGCGGAGGCCGGGGGGGGGGGGGGTGGGGGACATTTCTGTCCTTGTTGCATTGGATGGGGTGAGATTCAAGGGCGATGGTGTGTGAAGTGGAGGCGATGTGCTGGAGGGCATCGTCAACCACGTTGGAAGGGAAGTTGAGATCTTGGAAGAAGGAGGCCATCTGGGACTTTCTGAGGTGGTATTGGTCATCCTGGGAACAGATACGGTGGAGGCAGAAGAATTGGGATTAAGGGGTGGCGTTTTTACAGGAAGTACTGTGGGAGGAGGCGCAGTCTAGGTATCTGTGGGAGTCGGTGGGCTTGTAGTAGATGTCTGTGGCTAGTCAGTCACCAGAAATGGTGATGGAAAGGTTCAGGAAGGGGAGGGAAGAATCTGAGATGGTTCAGGTGAATTTGAGGTCGGGGTGGAAGGTGTTGGTAAAGGTGATGAACTGTTCAACGTCTTCATGGGAGCACAAGGTGGTGCAGATACAGTCATCGATGTGACTACCTGGCCATGGGAAGATGATGGGTGTACAGTGAGAGTCATATTGCCACCAAAACATAGTGGAACAGACCAATGGCATTTTTAAGCAATGGTGCCATTGCCTGGACTGCTTTGAGCAGACATTAGAATAGTCTCCAGAGTGAATCTTCATGTTTGCTGTGTTCTCCATGTGCTTGTTCATCAGAAGGCCCAGCATTGCCACCAGGCACCTGGTTGACTCCTTGTGAGGAAGAAAAGGTAGTGGGTGAAAATGAGGAAAAAAAGAGAAGTAAGTGAGGTGAAGAGGTATTCAAAATCACCTCCCTCTTGACAGAGTGTCCAGGACCACCCTCTCAGACTTTGATTTCCTTAGAATGTTATTCTTCGCCATCATTACTCCATTCATTCACACATTCCTATCCCTATATACTGTCCATTACAGCATCTTCTTGGCTAAAAACATTGTAATAAAAGCCACTAACAAAAACATTTCCAGAATATCTTTATGCAACAGCATGTTGAATTATGCAAACAATAATAAAATAATTACTCTCGTATAATTCATTGTAAGTATGTTTGCTGAGTCTATTGTATTTATACAATCCCACAATGGTGGCTAATGCATGGCTAGTGAATGACTGTTGGCTTTCAATTGGGGAGATTGCAGAGAGCTACAAAGCACCTGAATCTTGAGGCCTGGTTTTGGACTTTGAATTTGGTGATGACACTCTGGATAGCCAGTGCTGGCAGAAAGGCAATGGTCAATCCATAAAAGCTGCCATCATGAGACAGAGCAACAGATTATTGCACGACAAAGTCACTGCCACACCCTGGAGGTGTCACATCATCTAGTCATCTGATAAAAGTCAGGCTGCTGTAGGAATCTGCATGCCTCGCTGAACTCTGAGATCCACAGCTATGGTAGCAGTAGCCTGAGCCAACAGATCAGAATATATCGATCTCATGCCCTCGTCATGAGATACCACTGCAACACTGAAACATTGGATGGTTTCTGTCTCTCCTGTTATTGTGGCTGCGACAGAGATCACCAGATGTTGCTACATAACTGGAATTGCAGATGCTACCTTGCAGTTGGCTAGGCAGTGGCAGAATCATTCCACAGTGGAAGGATGATCTCCAAGTAATACACAATGTGATTTGCCCTGTTGGAGAAAGATTCCACCATCCTCTTTGACAGTGATATGAGGCCCTCTGGCAGGCCTGTTGTTGAGCCACATACCTTATGTGCATGTTTATCACATTCGCCTATACACTACCCTACCAAAGATCACATCCAAGTATATCTGAGTAGAACTTTGTGCAACCTTGTTTCCTGGTGAATTGCACACTGCTATCCTCACCCTTTGCAGCCACATTGTGGACTAACTAGGTGTTAATCCTGATTATGTACTATCTTCACAAGGTCATGCAGTGTTATTGACTGAGTTGGTGCCTATGAGCTGTGCTGTTGCTCTTACCCTGTTATCTCAGGCTACTGTGGCCAGAGACCTGACATTCACGAGGACCGAATCTGACATTTGTTTGGCTATGTGCAAGGTATTCCCACTGGGAGGCCTATGCAGATATCTTCCCTTACCTAACTAAAAACACCTCATAATGTCTATCCCGCCCCTATGGCACACTTCTCCCTCCCATCCATTTTGATCCCAACTGTATTATGTTTGTTCCCAGAACAAATCATTGTATGCCCAACGCTTGTACCATATTTAAAAAGCCAATGTGCACCTGGATGAGAACTGACATTCCAAAGCTGCCCTTTTCTGAGCTCACTGAATGGGTCAAAGTCATTTTGATGGTAAGGAGGAATGGTCAGCAGTGCTGTAAGAAGATCAATGGCTTTTCTCCACCATGCTACCTGCCATACTTCTCTCTCTGCTACCTCACACTCACTCTATCTCTGCCTGTATCCAAGAGACCTACCAAGACTCATACTGTGCCACTCGCATTATTGTATGCATGATCCTTCCTCCTGCACTCTCATACCCTCCTAACCACCCACACTACTAATCTGCATGCCCTCTACTCTGTTCATTCAGTCATCTGGGACACCTCAACATCTTTTGATTATGTGCATCAGCACTAACAACTGCATCACATGCATGCATCATGCTCAATTCCTCCCTTTTCCTCATTACAGGCGAAAACTGGCCACAAAAGGGCAGAAAGGGCCCAGATAGATGGGGGGTACCTGCAATTAGATTCCGCAACTCCCACAATGAAAAACTCTACACCTCACAGGAGACATGACTTCTTCTATGGGCAAGCAGAGGCATCCATGTCCTGCCAACTGAGCAAGTATCACAAATCATCGTGAATGATTATGATGTGGTAGGCATCACAGAGACATGGTTGCAGGGGGTTTAGGACTGGCAGTTAAACATCCAAGGATTACAATTTATTGAAAAGACAGGGAGGTGGGCAGAAGGGGTGGGGTTGCATTGTTAGTTAGAAATGAATTTAAATCTATGGCACTGAATGACATATGGTCAGATGATGTCATATGGTCATATGGTCTGTGTGGGTGGAGTTGAGGAACCACAAAGGGAAGAAAAAGCATAATGGGAGTTATGTAGAGACTATCTAACAGTGGTCAGGAACAAGGGCACAAGATGTATCAGGAAATAGGGCATGTCAGAAAGGCAAGGTCATGGTGATTATGTGGGACATGCAAATGGACTGGGTGAATAATGTTGCTGATGGATCCAAAAAAAGAAAATTCATGGAATACCTACAGGATGGCTTTTGGAACAGCTTGTGATGGAGCTCACAAGGGAGCAGGCTATTCTGAATTTAGCGCTATGTAATGAGCCAGACTTTATAAAAGATCTTAAAGTAAGGGAACACTTAGGAGGCAACAATCGTAATACAGTAGAATTCAGTCTGCAGTTTGAAAGAGAGAAGACAAAATCGGATGTAATGTTGTTACAGATAATTAAAGATAATTACAGGGGCATGAGAAAGGACCTGATGAAAATCGACTGGAAGCAGAGCCTAGCAGGGAAGACAGTAGAGAACAATGGCAAGAGGTTCTGAGGACACAGTACAGAGTTCATCCCAAAGAAAAGAAAGGTTATCCAAGGGGGGAATTACACAGTCATGGCTGACAAAGGAAGTCAGGAAATGTATCAAAGAAAAAGAGAGAGCCTATAAAGTGGCCAAGAACATTGGGAAATCAGAAGATTGGGAAGACTACAAAAGCAAACAGAGGATAACAAAGACAGAAATAAGGAATGAGAGGATCAAATATGAAGGTAGGCTAGCCAGTAATATTAGAAATGATAGTAAAAGTTTCTGTCAATTCATAAGAAACAAACGAGAGGCAAAAGTAGACAATGGGCCACCCCAAACTGGTGCAGAAGGCTAGTGATGGGAGATAAGTAAATAGCTGAAGAACTTAGTAAGTACTTTGCATCAGTCTTCAGAGTGTAAGACAGGAATAATATCCCAACAATGAAGGAGAGTCAGAGGGCAGAGTTGAGTATGGTAGCCATTACAAAAGAGAAAGTGCTGGAAAAGCTGAAAGGTTTAAAAGCTGATAAATCTCCTGCTCCAGATGGGCTAGATCCTAGAGTTCTGAAGGAGGTAGCTGAGGAAATAGCGGAGGTGTTGTTTGTGATCTTTCAAAAGTCACTTGGAGTCAGGGAAAGTCCCAGATTATTGGAAAATCGCCATTGTAACCCCCTTGTTCAAGAAAGGATCAAGACAAAAGATGGAAAATTATAGCCTGATTAGCTTAACCTCAGTTGTTGGTAAAATTCTAGAATCCATCATTAAGGATGAGATTTCTAAATTCTTGGAAGTGTAGGGTTGAATTAGAACAAGTCAGCATGGATTAGTAAGGAGAGGTTGTGCCTGACAAACCTGTTAGAATTCTTTGAAGAGGTAACAAGTAGGTTAGACAAGGGAAACCCAATGAATGTTATCTATCTAGACCTCCAAAAGGGAGGCTGCTGAGTAAGGTGAGGGCCCATGGTGTTTGAAATGGGCTACTGGCATGGATTGAGGATTGGCTGTCTGACAGAAGGCATAGAGTTGGGATAAAAGGTTCTTTTTCGGAATGGCAGCCAGTGACAAGTGGTGTCCCGCAGGGTTCAGTGTTGGGCCCTCAGCTGTTCACTGTATATATTAATGACCTGGATGAAGGGACTGGGGGGATTCTGGCGAAGTTCCCCAATGATACAAAGTTAGGTGAACAGGTAGGTAGTACTGAGGAGGTGGAGAGGCTGCAGAAAAATTTAGACAGTTTAGGGGAGTAGTCCAGGAAACGGCTGATGAAATTCAACATGAGCAAATGCGAGGTCTTGCACTTTGGAAATAAGAATACAGGCATGGACTATTTTCTAAATGGTAAGAAAATTCATAAAGCCAAAGTACAGAGGGATCTGGGAGTGCTAGTCCAGGATTCTCGAAAGGTTGACTTGCAGGTTGAGTCCGTGATTAAGAAAGCAAATGTACTGTTCTGATTTATCTCAAGAGGGCTAGAAGATAAAAGCAGTGACGTGCTTCTGAGACTTTATAAAGCTCTAGATAGGCCCCATTTGGAATACTGTGACCAGTTTTGGGCCCCACACCTCAGGAAGGACATACTGGCACTGGAGCGTGTAGGCGAGATTCACATGGATAATCCCTGGAATGGTAGGCCATAGGCTAAATGGCTGAGGATTCTGGAATTGTATTCATTAGAGTTTAAAAGATTGAGGGGAGATTTAATAGAAACTTAAAAGATAATGCATAGCTTACAAAGGGTGAACGCTGGGAAGTTATTTCTATTAGGTGGGGAGAATAGGAACTGTGGGCACAGCCTTAGAATTAGCGGGAGTCAATTTAGAATGGAAATAAGGAGACATTTCTTCAGCCAGAGAGTGGTGGGCCTGTGGAATTCATTATCATGGAGTACACTGAAGGATGGGACGTTAAATGTCTTCAAGGCAGAGATTGATAAATTCGTAATCTTGCAAGAAATCAAGGGCTATGGGAGAGTGCGGGTAAGTGGAGTTGAAATGCCCATCAGCCATGATTAAATGGCAGAGTGGATTATTTGGGATGAATGGCCTTACTTC
Source organism: Chiloscyllium plagiosum (assembly GCF_004010195.1). Classification (NCBI taxonomy): domain Eukaryota; kingdom Metazoa; phylum Chordata; class Chondrichthyes; order Orectolobiformes; family Hemiscylliidae; genus Chiloscyllium; species Chiloscyllium plagiosum. The sequence goes on along the minus strand of NC_057714.1, from coordinate 17,623,972 downwards.
CAATCCCATGTCTTATGCTTTTATGATCTTCATTCCATAGCAACTCTCGCTATCAATGTCATTTATTGCATACCATTTCTATCCAGTGGCTGCAATGCCTTCTCTCTCTTTTGTCTTGTAGCTGCAGGCAGGATGTCCATGACCTGCTCAGAGAAATGGTAGGTACCACCAGAGCCCACCTCCTTGACCTTTGAGGATGAGAGTACTGAGGCCTCAGAGAAGCATCAGCAAGAATGTGTCCCGCACACATTCCATACTGACATCTCGGTGGTTAGCCTTAGAAATGATGATAGCACAAGCTGGTGAGCACCTCACAGTGACAGCTCCGTTGTTGGCTGAGGAAGAATTGTCCCATTCTGTTGGCACTTGGAGGACTGGCAGAGATTGGGCATTGCTCAGGGAGGGGCAGGAACAGCAGACCAGAAGACCATCAGATATAGAAGCGGCACGGTGGCACAGTGGTTAGCACTGCTGCCTCACAGCGCCAGAGACCCGGGTTCAATTCCCGACTCAGGCGACTGACTGTGTGGAGTTTGCACGTTCTCCCCGTGTCTGCGTGGGTTTCCTCCGGGTGCTCCGGTTTCCTCCCACAATCCAAAAATGTGCGGGTCAGGTGAATTGGCCATGCTAAATTGCCAGTAGTGTTAGGTTAAAGGGGTAAATGTAGGGGTATGGGTGGGTTGCGCTTCGGCGGGTCGGTGTGGACTTGTTGGGCCGAAGGGCCTGTTTCCACACTGTAAGTAATCTAATCTAATCTAATCTAAAGAAGCAGGGTTAGGCCATTCAGCACATCAAGTCTTCTCTGCTATTTGATCATGGCTGATATGTTTATCAACCCCATTCTTCTGCCTCCTCCACATAATCTCTGATCCCCTCACTAGTCAAGAACCTGTCTTAAATACACTCAGTGACTTGGCCTCCCCATCCTTCTGCAGCAATGACTTCCACAGATTCAACACCTTCTGGCTGAGGAAATTCCTCCTCATCTCAGTTCGAAAGGATCTCCCCCTCACTCTGAGGCTGTGCCCTCGGGTCCTAGTCTCTTTTGCTTGTGGAAACATCTTCTTCACATCCACTCTATCCAGGCTTCTCAGTATTCAGTAAGTTTCAGTGAGATCACTTCTCATTTGTCTAAACTACATCAAGTGCTTACCGAGAATCTTTAACCGCTCTTTATATGACAAGCCCTTCATCCCTGGGATCACCCCCAGGAGGTAAACCTTCCCTGGACCCCTCCAAGGCCATCACATCCTTCCTTAGATATGCGCTGAAAACTGCTCGCAGTAATCAAACCAGGACCTGATACAGCCTCAGCAGCACATCCCCTTCTTGTATTCTAGCCCTCTCAAAATGAATGTTAACATTACATTTGCCCTCCTCGTGTCAAGTGAACTGCCAAGTTAACCTTAATAGAATCCTGAACCAGGACTCCAAAGTCCTTTTGTGCTTCAGATTTCTGAAGCCTTTTCCAATTTAGAAGATAGTGTAAGCCTCTATTCTTTCCATCGAAGTGCATAACTCATAACTTCTCGCACTGCATTCCATCTCCATTTCTTTACCCAAGTCCTTCTGCAGCCTTTTTTGCCTCCTCAGTACTACCTGTCCCTCCACCTATCTTTGTGTCATCTGTAAAGTCACCAACAATGCCCTCAGACATTTCGGACACAAGGACTTCATTGCCTTGAAGTGAGTCATGCAATTAGCTGTCTGTATCCAGGGACAGGTTGGCAGTTGCAATGGAGAGCCAGGACAATGCTCCTAAGTTTCTGCTGGAGAGAAGCACACATCCCCACTGCATCACTCCAGCTGTTGGCCCTCAAGATTGAAGGTTTGTGACATGGGAATGGGGAGCTTGGCAAGCACTCCAAGAACCTCTTTCTCTCAAGAAGCTAAGGCAGCTGAAAGGAAGCCAGCTGGAAGAGGACCACATACTGTCCCCTGAGAGGTCTCCTATCAGGACACCTCAAAGGTGGCTGGGTCCTCCACCTCCATCCTGTCTGCCTCTTTCCAATCTTTAGAAGTTGAAACTAAGGAGGGATCACACCTCTGGTAAGAATCTTTTCAGAATGTCAGGCTCTTCCAGATATAAATTCCCACAGTGACGTACAATTTTCAGGGCCAACAATTCCACTATAGACTTCCTCCACTCCAGCTGCAGAGCAACAGGACTTAGTGAGAGGGAGAGAAAGAAGAGAATCCATTGAGAGCACTTTGGCATGATAATGCACTGCACATGAATTCTTATGTTTGTCTCTACGTCTGCATGTTTGAGTCTCTGTATTCCTCAAGTGAAACGGTGCCATCATGATGTCTAACTTCATGTCTGCACGGGATGTACCATTCATCACTGTCTGTGTTGAGAGCCTGCTGTGTAGCATGTGGCAGCAAGGTGAATCAAGTGGATACAGGACATTGGATCCTGATGATGCTGTTGCACCTCCTCCTATAACATTCCTATTCTTTCCCTGATCTATTCCCAAAGTATTGATATGACTGGGGTGTCCAACAATGTGTAAGGAAGGATGTGCACATAGGGAGCCATTGCATTAGGTTGGCAAGTGATGAGGGAGCCTGCAGGTGTATGCCCTGTATGTGCATAGCCACCTCTGTGCTGTTTTCCTCTTAAAGGGCCCCACTTTGGTGTGTTCTGTAGACCCCTCACTCACAGGTCGAGACACTTACCCCACCCACTCTGGGTGTGGTCACAGCCATTTTATTTTCTAGTGTGTTTAAAATTCCAGTGTGATGAAAGATGACAGTGAGTGCTCTTCGCCCAGTGGCTTCCAGTCTCCACCTCTTCAGGTCAGTGAGGCACCAAAGATTCAGATCTTCGGGATAGTGCTTCCCATAAATCCCCCATAGGCTTCACACCTCAGTGGGCCTATCTGTCTACAGAGGCCTGCACATGCTGACTTTTCCCCTCTGGACCGTGACATACGGGGTAAGTGTGCCAGATGGAGGAACGCATCCACTGGTTAACTCTCTTTCCACCCACCCTTTACCAAACCCTCCCTTACAAAAACTGTCGCACTCCATTCACAACTGTCATTCCCCTTTCCCAAAGAATAAGTTCCTCCCATGGCCACAGTTTCTGTTGTTGCCCCCATTCTCTTTTCCACTTAGTTTCTTCGGATGGACCTGATGGACTGACTGTGGCCCATCCCTTTTAGTGGCCTAACCAGACAGTTGTGGATGGAATGTGCCCAGCTCCCTGACTAAAGCCTGGGCTTCTTCAAGTCATTGAGCACCCTCTGGCCGCCATGTCAAAGATTCTTCACAGCTAGCTTGGTTGAAATGTTAATCAAGTGCTTTCGGCCATTAATCAGATGTTTAACAAACTGTAATCCCCTTATTTGACAACTTGCCGCTGCCTAACAAGAAACTTGCCTCACCACTCTGCAAAAGCTGAGATGCTCCCGGTACTCAATGGACTCTTTGTCCAATCCTACCACAAATCTGACCGTAGCCCATGTTGTTCAGACCCCTGTAGAGTCAGTAGGGAAGGGTTAGATTGAGGGAAGGAGAATGGGCTATTAAATAAGAACTCCACAGTCCCACGATCAGCAACTTGTACCTCAAGCCAGTTGGAGGTGAGGCAAGTGAGGTGGAACATCTGAAAGTTAAACTTTAGGCCTGACTGCTAAAGTAATTTGACCAAAATTAAAAATGTTGTCTTAACACTGCTAATCCCAGGGCATTGATTAGATTATAGAATAATTTATTTTAGGAAGTAAATTTATATGAAATCTTGCCACACAAAGCTTCACCCAGTGGGACTGAGGGTCAGACCATCATGCTCAATATCTTTGAAATGAACTGAAAAGTCAATTGACAAAGGTCTCAATGGATTGTTTACTCAAATGCTTCTAATATCACATGAGCAAAACAAATGTTTAATTAAATTTTAATCTAATTTAAGTGTTAAGAGTAATTGTCTCAATATAATTGATTTAACCTTATGAATGTTAAGTCATAGAGTCATAGTCATAGAGTCATAGAGATGTACAGCATGGAAAGAGATCCTTCGGTCCAACCCGTCCATGCAGACCAGATATCCCAACGCAATCTAGTCCCACCTGCCAGCACCCGGCCCATTTCCCTCCAAACCCTTCCTATTCATATACCCATCCAAATGCCTTTAAAATGTTGCAATTGTACCAGTCTCCACCACTTCCTCTGGCAGCTCATTCCATACACGTATCACCCTCTGCATGAAAAGGTTGCCCCTTCGGTCTCTTTTATATCTTTCCTCTCTCACCCTAAGCCTATGCCCTCTAGTTCTGGGCTCCCCCACCCCAGGGAAAAGACTTTGTCTATTTATCCTATCCATGC
>NC_057714.1:17611520-17619354 GCF_004010195.1 Chiloscyllium plagiosum | reverse complement strand
GCTGTCCACTACACCTCCAATTTTGGTGTTATCTGCAAACTAACTAATTGTACCTCTTATGCTCGCATCCAAATCATTTATGTAAATGACAAAAAGTAGAGGACCCAGCACCGATCCTTGTGGCACTCCACTGGTCACAGGCCTCCAGTCTGAAAAACAACCCTCCACCACCACCCTCTGTCTTCTACCTTTGAGCCAGTTCTGTATCCAGATGGCTAGTTATTCCTGTATTCCATGAGATCTAACCATGCTAATCAGTCTCCCATGGGGAAACCTTGTTGAACACCTTACTGAAGTCCACATAGATCACATCTACCATTCTGCCCTCATCAATCCTCTTTGTTACTTCCTCAAAAAACTCAATCAAGTTTGTGAGACATGATTTCCCACGCACGAAGCCATGTTGACTATCCCTAATCAGTCCTTTCCTTCCCAAATACATGTACATGCTGTCCCTCAGGATTCCCTCCAACAACTTGCCCACCACTGACATCAGGCTCACTGGTCTATAGTTCCCTGGCTTGTCCTTCCCATCCTTCTTAAACAGTGGCACCATGTTAGCCAACCTCCAGTATTCCAGTACCTCACCTGTGACTATCGATGAAACAAATATTTCAGCAAGAGGCCCAGCAATCACTTCTCTAGCTTCCCACAGAGTTCTCGGGTACACCTGATCAGGTCCTGGGAATTTATCCACCTTTAACCGTTTCAAGACATCCAGCACTTCCTCCTCTGTAATCTGGACATTTTTCAAGATGTCACCATCTATTTCCCTACAGTTTATATCTTCCATATCCTTTTCCACAGTAAATACTGATGTAAAATACTCATTTAGTATCTCGGAGGCCGATGCTACGGGGTGATTGGGTTGGTTGGTCCGGGTGTCCCAGAGGTGTTCTCTGAAACGTTCCGCAAGTAGGCGGCCTGTCTCCCCAATATAGAGGAGGCCACATCGAGTGCAGCGGATGCAATAGATGCAAGTAGGCGGCCTGTCTCCTCAGATTTCTCCAGTTTCCTCATTTCCCCTCCCCCCACCTTGTCTCAGTCAAATCCCTCAAACCCAGCACCGCCTTCCTAACCTGCAATCTTCTTCCTGACCTCTCCGCCCCCACCCCACTCCGGCACTCTCACCTTATCACCTTCACCACCTTCCACCTATCACATTTCCAACGCCCCTCCCCCAAGTCCCTCCTCCCTCCCTTTTATCTTCGCCTGCTTGGCACACTTTCCTCATTCCTGAAGAAGNNCCCTCCTGATTTCCCTCTTAAGTACACTCCTACTTCCTTTATACTCTTCTAAGGATTCACTCGATCTATCCTGTCTATACCTTACATATGCTTCCTTCTTTTTCTTAACCAAACCCTCAATTTCTTTAGTTATCCAGCATTCCCTATATCTACCAGCCTTTCGTTTCACCCTGACAGGAATATACTTTCTCTGAATTCTCGTTATCTCATTTCTAAAGGCTTCCCATTTTCCAGCCGTCCCTTTACCTGCGAACATCTGCCTCCAATCAGCTTTCGAAAGTTCTTGCCTAATACCGTCAAAATTGGCCTTTCTCCAATTTAGAACTTCAACTTTTAGATCTGGTCGATCCTTTTCCATCATTGTTTTAAATCTAATAGAATTATGGTCACAGGCCCCACTGACACCTCAGTCACCTGCCCTGCCTTATTTCCCAAGAGTAGGTCAAGTTTTGCACCTTCTCTAGTAGGTACATCCACATACTGAATCAGAAAATGTTCTTGTACACACTTAACAAATTCCTCTCCATCTAAACCCTTAACACTATGGCACTCCCAGTCTATGTTTGGAAAGTTAAAATCCCATACCATAACCATCCTATTATTCTTATAGATAGTTGAGAAAAATGCTGTTCTTTTAAAAGTCATTTTTAGAATCAAGCTGAACTCGAATCTTTTGTTTTCTAGCTTTCTCGCTGTAACACCAACTAAATCAGACATGGAATGTGGTTCTCACCTGTGTTATGTTGCTTCCCACCAATTTTGCCTTCCAGTCATTCTGCCGTTATGGCATTCGATTGATGGAATTCTGCAAATCAACTTGTGATTTAATCACAACAGTTGCCTGAAGGAGAGGTAGGAGAGTCTGAAACAACATGACTGTCTATTGACCAGCACAAAATATATAAACGTTTCAATTTTCATCTCTTCTTAGTTCTTTGTATTCCCTAAAATAATTGTTCAGAAAAATTTGTCTTTTTTGCAATTACAGATGTAAGTATTAGTTGTCTCAGTAGATATAAAATGTTCTTTTAAAATTTAATTGTTATTAATTAATAAGTCATCATTAGCTTCAGAGTCATAGAGTTGTATAGCACAGAAACAGACCCTTTAACCCATATAATTTTGGTCTTTCTGCTTAGAGAATCATCAGGCTGGCAGATGCAGTTTTACTGCTTGTTTTCATTGCCTCTCAAGAGATGAATCAAACTTGTAAAAATGCAGAGAGCTCCATTCATCAATATTTAAAGGTCTTTGCACCTAACTCCTGCATCTTCAAGAATAAGATTAATTCAAGATTAATTTTTCCTCAACTTTGCTGGCATACAAATAATGGAGCTGAAAATGTGTTGCTGGAAAAGCGCAGCCGGTCAGGCAGCATCCAAGGAACAGGAGAATCGACGTTTCGGGCATAAGCCCTTCTTCAGGAATGAGGAAAGTGTGTCCAGCAGGCTAAGATAAAAGGTAGGGAGGAGGGACTTGGGGAGGGGCTTTGGAACTGCTATAGGTGGAGGGAGGTCAAGGTGAGGGTGATAGGCTGGAGTGGGGTGGGGGCGGAGAGGTCAGGAAGAAGATTGCAGGTTAGGAAGGCGGTGCTGAGTTCGAGGAATTTGACTGAGACAAGGTGGGGGGAGGGGAAATGAGGAAACCGGAGAAATCTGAGGTCATCCCTTGTGGTTGGAGGGTTCCCAGGCAGAAGATGAGGCGCTCTTCCACCAACCATCGTGTTGCCATGGTATGGCGATGGAGGAGTCCAAGGACCTGCATGTCCTTGGTGGAGTGGGAGGGGGAGTTAAAGTGTTGGGCTGCGGGGTGGTTGAGTTGGTTGGTCCGGGTGTCCCAGAGGTGTTCTCTGAACCGTTCCGCAAGTAGGCGGCCTGTCTCCCCAATATAGAGGAGGCCATATCGGGTGCAGCGGATGCAATAGATGATGTGTGTGGAGGTGCAGGAAGTGCGCCTCATCTTCTGCCTGGGAACCCTCCAACCATAAGGGATGACCTCAGATTTCTCCAGTTTCCTCATTTCCCCTCCCCCCACCCTGTCTCAGTCAAATCCCTCGAACTCAGCACCGCCTTCGCTCTGATCTCCAGCATCTGCAGCCCTCACTTTCTCCCATACAAATAATGGAATTTTCTTTGATTCCCTTAGTACTTTATGCACTTATCTTTGATTGCATTAATTTCCCTGGCAGATGCCTAATGCTGTCTCCAGTTGAGCTCAAATCCTAGTTGATGATATTCCCTCATAGCTATTGTGTTTGATGAGAGGAAGCTCTTCTGCTTATTGAACATCTCCTCACTGCAGCCCTACATTCCTTATGACTGCAAAAGTCTTAATTCACCCATTTACGCCACAAAACTCAATTGCTCACACATCTTTCAGGTTGGTTTTCCTGCGCCCACAGAATTAATCCAAGGATATTGTACCTCTGTATTCAACCACATAAGACACTCTTGAAACTAGACTGGTTTCTAATGGAGGCTATCTCTAGCATTGTTTCACAATGCCAGTAACTAACATGTTATAGAGAGGGAACGTTACAACTGAGGCAGTCCTCCTACTACTCCATGGGTCACAATACAAAATCAAACTTCCTTTTTCTCCAAGACTGAGATGGCTAACTAAATCCCTTATTCATTGTGCTTTAAATACAAGGATCTGTCAACCAGATTTCTTGAAAAACACAATTATTGGTTTGTTATCAAACAAAACTGTTTACTGAAGATCCAACAGTCGGTTAACATCCACAGTTGATAATATAGAAGTTCAAACACTTATCCCTCTAAATATTCCCCCAAACACACACCCACACCGCTTAGGAAAAGAGAACAAAACCGACTTTCTCTGGAGAGATTGGCTTTCTGAATAAAAACCCCACTTTGTTCATGGTTATTCTTGAAGACAAGCGTAAAATGTTCTGGAGTCTGTGCTGTGATGTTCTGACACATGTGGTCAAGTCTTAAGTTGTATGTAATTATCTATCGGATCTTGGCAGACCCAGCTTGCTCAGACAGTACAATATTGAGAAGTTCCCGCAGTCACTCTATCAGAAGAACGATTAAGCTTCACCTGAATTCAACATCAGAGTTTTATTTTCAGAAATTAGAGTGATCAATTGGGCAGTCCTTCCTTGCTGCTTCTTGTCCCCCAGTGGCAGATCAGATACAAACCAGAAACCTCGCACTCCAGTCACTATTCATAAATAGCTGCAGCAGAGGTCTACAGAAAAGCTAGCAGTTATATGATTTCTAGAAAGCTTTGTTTTTAAAAAATCTCCAATATTCAAAAATTCCCTGTTTTATAGTCTTAGCAATGGCTCAGTGGTGCCTCGTAGTGCCAGGGACCTGGGTTCAATTCCACCCTCAATTGATTGTCTGCTTGGAGTTTGCACATTCTGCCCGTGTCTGTGTGGGTTTCCTCTGGGTGCTCCAATTTCCTCCCACAGTCCAAAAAGATATGCAAGTTAGGTGGATTGGCCATGCCAAATTGCCTATAGTGTCCAGGGGTGTTTAGGCTAGGTGGATAAGTCATAGGAAATGCACAGTTAGAAGGATAGGGAGTGGATCTGGGTCAGATGTTCATCAGAGGGTTGATGTAGACTCAATGGGCCCAATAGTTTACTTTCACACTGTAGGGATTCTATGATAAATCATTTAAGGTATTTCCACAAAAATTGAAATAACTCAATTTTCCACACTAAGTCAATTTCTCTCAAAAGTCAAGTCCTTCAAGAAATACTAAATTTGAAGCACGTTCCTATTTGATATTTGATTTGATTTGATTTATTATTGTCACATGTACCTAAGGACAGTGAAACATGTTGTTTTCTGTGCAATACAGGCAGATCATAACATACAAAGATTGGAAGATGATTGAACAGAGCGAGGAATACAAAGTTACAGATGCAGTAAAGGTGCACGAAAAACAAGATCAACATTAGGTTTGAAATTTAAAACGTTTAGCAGTCTAATAACTGCAAGGAAGAAGCTGTTCTTAAACTATTGGTATGTGTTTTTAAGCTTTTGACTCTTCTGCCTAAAGGGAGATTTTTTTTTAGATTAAATTAGATTCCCTACAGTGTGGAAACAGGCCCTTCAGCCCAACAAGTCCACACCAACCCTCCGAAGAGTAACCCACCCAGAACCATTTCCCTCTAACCAATGCACTTAATACTATGGGAAATTTAGAATGGCCAATTCACCTGACCTGCACAGCTTGGGACTGTGGGAGGAACCCGGAGCACCCGGAGGAAACCCACGCAGACACGGGGAGAATGTGCAAACTCCACACAGACAATTGCCCAAAGCTGGAATTGAACCTGGGATCCTGGTGCTGTGAGGCAGCAGTGCTAACCACTAAGCCACTGTGCGGAAGAGGTGGAAAAGGCTATAACCAGGGTGGGAGGGGTCTTTGATGATGTTGGCTGCCTTTTCATGGCACTGAGAAATGTAGATGGAGTCAATGGATGGTTGGCTTGCGTGATGGTCTGGGTTGTGTTCACAACTTTCTGTTGTTTCTTACAGTCTTGGACAGAGGAGTTGCCGTGCCAAGCCATGATGCATCCAAATAGAATGCTTTGTATGGTGCATCTGAAAAGGTTTGTGAGAGTCCTTCTGGACATGCCAATTTCCTTCGCCTCCTGCAGAAGAAGGGGCATTGTTGTGCTTTTTTGACTGTCGCATCAATGTGGATGATCCAGGACAGATCGTTAGTGATCGTCACTCTAAGGAACTTGACATTCTTGACCATCTCCACCTCAGTTCCATTGATGTAGATTGTGGAGTGCTCTCCTCCTTGCTTCCTGAAGTTGATGATCAGCTCTTTAGTTTTTGCTGAAATTGAGGGAGAGATAGTTTTCTTTGCACCATGTCACCAAGTACTCTATCTCTTTCCTGCATTCTGTTTCATCATTGTTTGATACCTGGCCTACAAGGTCACGTCATCAGCAAACTTGCAGATGGAGTTCGGACAACATTTGGCCACAGATAAAACCTGAGTTATTCCTGGTCTCCACAGTTAAGCTATTCACTGGATTGTGTATCAGAGCCATTGTATGAGCAATTAAAAATATTTTAAATGATTATTTTCAAGTCTATTTTTCACTTTTACAGCTACTGATGTGAAAAAAAAGCAATATAAATTCACCTTTTCAACATGATTTCATTACGATTGTCTAGATTTGATTGAGGCCATTGCACATTCAAATTAACTGCACATTGTGCATCCCTCTGAAGCTAAAATCATTGGTTTTGATATATGTTCTACAAATGTCATATAAATGAATAATTCTAAATTATTGTTTGGGAAAATATATTTTGCTGTTGCCCTTGGCCTCTTCCTAGAAGAATTGATGTCATGATATTGGCAATGCTTGCATTATGGTATTAATCATGGTGTAGGATTAACTTGAGATTATTTGATATAATTGTCTAAAAGTTAAACAATAAAGTTGTGATATGAAACAACCTTAAGTCAGGCAAGTATAATAAATCCTAAACCACCAAACCTGCCCAACCAACCCACTCCAAACCACACTAACAACCACCACTGCACCAAGTAAGCCTAGACACAACATTTTGATAGAATAATCAAAATTGGTTCTCTCGATGTAATTTGTAAGAAAGTATTGTGGTGAAATGGATAGCAACCTTACCTCTCAGCTAGAAGGTTTGGATTCATTACAGGATGTTGGTACCATTACAGGATTTAAAGCCAAGGAAACTGCATGCATAATGAGATCATCATAATCACCAGGTTGTAAATCTGTCAAATATAAGGGAAGTAGTAAGAGACTTCTGTTCAGCCATTGGATGGAGACAGATTGGAGCCTCTAATATTGCAATTGATATCCAGTGCTATGTGCTAGTGAGGCTAAGAACAGGACAATATAGCAGATGAATTCATGGCTGAAGAATTGGTGCAGGCGGCAGGAATTAGATTAGATTCGGCGGGTCGGTGTGGAAACAGGCCCTTCGGCCCAACAAGTCCACACCGACCCGCCGAAGCGCAACCCACCCATACCCCTACATTTACCCCTTACCTAACACTACGGGCAATTTAGCATGGCCAATTCACCTAACCTGCACATCTTTGGATTGTGGGAGGAAACCGCAGCACCCGGAGAAAACCCACGCAGACACGGGGAGAATGTGCAAACTCCACACAGTCAGTCGCCTGAGGCGGGAATTGAACCCGGGTCTCTGGCACTGTGAGGCAGCAGTGCTAACCACTGTGCCACCATGCCGCCCACAAATATATCACCATCTATTTCCCTACATTCTATATCTTCCTTGTTCTTTTCCACATACTCTTTTAGTATCTCCCCCATCTCCTGCAGCTCCAAACAAAGGCTGCCTTGCTGATCTTTGAGGGGCCCTGATTCTCTCCATAGTTACCTTTTGTCCTTAATGTATTTGTGAAATCCCTTTGGGATTCTCCTTAATTCTACTTGCCAAAGCTATCTCATGTCCCCTTTTTGCCCTCCTGATTTCCCTCTTAAGTATACTCCTACTCCTTTGTACTCTTCTAAGGATTCACTCGATCTATCCTGTCTATACCTGACATATGCTTCCTTCTTTTTCTTAACCAAA
>NC_057714.1:17596350-17611386 GCF_004010195.1 Chiloscyllium plagiosum | reverse complement strand
TTTAGGGTGAGAGGAGAAAGATATAAAACAGACCTACGGGGCAACTTATTCATGCATAGGTTGGTACGTGTGTGGAATGAGCTGCCAGAGGATGTGGTGGAGGCTGGTACAATTGCAACATTTAAGAGGCATTTGGATGGGTATATGAATAGGAAGGGTTTGGAGGGATATTGGCCGGGTGCTGGCAGGTGGGACTAGATTGGGTTGGGATATCTGGTCAGCATGGACGGGTTGGACCAAAGGATCTGTTTCCATGCTGTACTTCTCTATGACTCTATGATTCTATGTCTTAACTGGGCAACCCTTTGTTTTTAAAAAGGTGACCCTTAATTCTACATACTTTCACAAGAAGAAACATATTATCCACATTGGCCCTGTCAAGACCCCTCAGAATCTTACCTTTTTAATCAAGTCACTTCTTACTGTGATAAAATCAATTTTCTCAAACTGAATATTAATCCTTGAGACTGTTCAATAAAATACCAGTAGCAGTCGTCAGTGTATTTCATCATAAACTAAATTAATTCACAACATGGAATCATGGAAACAATAGCACAGAAGAAAATAATTTGTCTCATCATATATAAACTGGTATTAGTTGTTCAACTTGAGCTACCTACTTTCATCTTGTTCCCTTCTCCTTTCCTTACATACCTGCATTTACATATTGATGGAAATATAACTGAGCAGCTGCCTGATTCAGTCAGCAATCCAGATCTAATAGAGATAATTATAAACTCGCTGACGTTGGGATAGAAATGCAGGTTTGATTCTTCTGTGCATTCTCCAACCTGCCAACTTTTTTTCCTCTATTTTGATGAATACTTGCTTTTCCCACCAAATGGGAACAAGGATGTGTTTTTGCCCTGTCTGATTTCACTTCCCTTTGAGTTAACAGCAGATAAACTCTGTCATACCACAAATGAATGTTTGCCAACCAAAGCAAGCTAAAGATCCCTTCGTTTCAAAATAATTAGGGTCCCAGAGTGTTGTCTATTATTTAACAATGGATAAGCTATTATGGGTCTGTTCATGTGTAGAAATCTAAAACTTCAGTTGTGGAATTATTAGATTCAAGCCTCTGCAAATACCTTATAATTAAAAATTTACACCTTGAACATTTAACTGTTTTGTAAAGACTGAAATATTTTTACCATAGCCCTCTATTAATATGAAAACATCCTTTTTGCAATGAAATAATGTAATAGCTTACAGTGCAAATGGTTAAAAAATGATCAGGGTACAAGGGAGGAGAAAAGTGGAAGAAAAGGAAACCGAAATAAGTTAAAAACATGAATAGATACATTTGTTTTAGTAAACTTTTGAAGACCATAGAAAAGCAGAAGTTTAAAAGAGGGTTTCACAAACAGATGACAATTATGACTGAAAGATCAAACTTTGACAGTGGAATGAAGGGTGCAGAACGAACGGTAGTTGTGAGACAGCGAAGGAACAGCAAGCTAGTGGTTCTGGTCCAGGATTAAGGTGTTATATGTGTGCCACTTTATGAGGGAAGAATTAGCCAACCGGATGAATTATGTGAGGAGTAAAATTGCTGGAAGGATCCTTTGAGAAATTGCACTCAAAACAAAAAATGCTGGAAAGCAGAGTGGGTCAGGCAGCATTCATAGAAAGATAGCCAACTAATGTTTCAAATCTAGATGGCTTTTCATCAGAGTTCTGATGAAGAGACATCTAGATTTAGAATGTTAGTTTGCTGGCTCTCCACAGATGCTGCCTGACCTGCTCTGCTTTCCAGCATTTTTTGATTGCAGTACACGTTCCGACATCTGCAGAAATTTGGTCCTACTTTGGGAGATTGCCCTCTGTACAGAGGAATCTATGAACTTAGGATTTTCACAACAGAAAGAGTGGGGTACATGGTTAAGCAGACAATTATCTGGATTTAAAAAGAAAGTCCTGCTGTCAGATTACATGTGAGATAGGAAATGATAGTGAAGGGCAAGTTGCACATTGACATTACTTGCCACGATGCTCAGCCTGAGTGGGTAGCCATGGACATTGATGGAATTTGCACCAGCAGCATACAGATCTTGCCAAGAGCTAAACTAGGTAATTTCAATTTTGCTAACACTGACCAAGTCCAGAAAGTTACAACTGCATTCAGGACTTGAGGACAGGCAGATGAATTTGCTATGCAATGCTTATTCAAAAGCAAATGTATGTTTTATATATGATGTAATCTCATAACAATGATAGCAAAACAGCATAGTCACAAATTCAACGTATAAGAAGGGAACACAAGAATGATGTGATTAATTGTCTGATAATAAGTTATTATTGCCCATTGATTTCCTTAAATATTTGGGTACCTAACTACTGTTCATTCATTCCCATAATCTTTACAGGTAAATCCTTTTTCTTATAATACTAAGGCCTTATTCTCCAAAAATAACCCACTTTAATTTAAAACAGCATGTTAGAATGAAATTCATTCCCATGATGACTATCAATAGCAAGCACATTGCAATAAATTCATTTAATAGGTTATTTTTTTAATGGTTGCAGCTGCTGGTTCTATGAAGTGTGGAAATAGCTAACATTTTTCACCGTGGTTTGTACGGCTCTAGTCAAGCATTATGCCCTTTCTAATGATCCCATCTAGGAAGCGTGCATAGAAGTGGCTGTGCCTTAGGTAGCTTTGGTCAGTATACAGTAAGGAAGCACTAGAGTACAGAGCAATAGGAGAATAATTGGACTAACTCACAGACTTAGGCATGAGAGCTTTTTATTTGAGGAAAAAACCAATTCATTATAAACAAAAAATGCATAACGGTAAGATGGTGTAGCACTGGTACATCTTGCTGTTGCAAATCATAGTTTGTCAATAGTTTCTTTTCTTAAACTTAACATTTTGATAAGTCTAATTGGCTACAGATATATATCAGAAATTACTAAATGTCATGAACAATCAAATATTCCAGTGTGACTATTAGCAGACATTAAAAGCTTGTTTTCCTTATAATTTCTTTATTTACCTTTAATTTAATCTATCAAATATTTGAGTGATTTTGCTTTTGGAATTTTAGAAATTTAATGGAACAATTTTTTTTTCCAAAATAAACAAGTTATTATAGCTATTTAAAAATCTTTGTAGTCATTAATATGCTTTGGGAGAAACAAAGGAAAAATAATTTTAGCGTTTAATTTGTTGTAATAATTTAATTGCAGTAATGCATTTAATTCCACAAGATTGCTTGCCATAAATTTGTTCTTTTATTATTTTAAAGCAAGTATTTGTAGACTAGAAATGATGCATTTTTTTTATGAATGCTATTTATTTATATAAAGTTAAGGCAATGATACCATTAACACCAAACGTTAGGTAATGCCATTAGCAAAGTCACAAAGCTAATTTAATGTCAGGATAAACAGATAGGGCTTGGTCTAGTCTGATATACTGCTTCACACTGCTGGTAGCTATCATGACCCTACATTATGATGGACTGTGTGATTTTCTACACTTTGTGTCAATGATGATGTATACTGT
The DNA here is from genome assembly GCF_004010195.1 of Chiloscyllium plagiosum. Classification (NCBI taxonomy): domain Eukaryota; kingdom Metazoa; phylum Chordata; class Chondrichthyes; order Orectolobiformes; family Hemiscylliidae; genus Chiloscyllium; species Chiloscyllium plagiosum. The sequence goes on along the minus strand of NC_057714.1, from coordinate 17,607,875 downwards.
AGGAAAGCAGGTAATGCATATGTAACCTATGGACCTGATGAATATACATTGCAGGGAGCTAAACCTCTGAGTGAGTTTCTTCTTATCTGCATTTGCAGGTTGGTCAGATCCATCACACTCTGTAATGTAGAGATGCCATCCCATTTTGTTTTATGAAAAATAATAAAAATGGACTCGGCAGAAATACTGTCTATTGTGTAGTCAAACGGTAAAAGTTTCATTTAGAAGTATCTGTCCATAAGTATTCATGATAATTTTAAGTAGTTTTTCACACGTTTATTTAGATAGACGTAGATAACAGTAAATTCTTAAACCTTGCTACAGATAGCTGTTTTTTTATTAATGACCTGCCATATGCACTGGCTGGATAATTAAAGTCCTTCAGGAAGAGGAGAGTGGACAAATTTATTTGATCATTTGATAGCACAGTATGTTAGCAAACTATCAGTATCATCAAACTCTCTTCAATTTGTTCACTGCAGCCACTCCTATCAGCTAATTGCACCTGTTAATGTTTAATTGTCCATTTAATGCATAGTGCCAAGTCATTAATAAACTGCACCCATATCATTGGTTTTATCAGGGAGAAGTGATGCACGTGTCCTGAGGTGGAATTTATCTTAAGAAATCAGGTTTAACATTAAAAACACTGATGTAACTATGTAGAAATTCTTGTTTTAGTAGTCTGGGCGAATGTGTTTCATGCATTAAAGATCTAGCCAATTCTTCCCACAGTCCACAGAGAAATTAATCAGGAGTTTAAGTATAGGGGTTTGGTATAACTACAATGAACAATAAGACATCTGAATTACAGAAGTTTTGTGTGACTTATATTTATTATTAATTCACTTAAATCCTTGAATGACACCGTACATATAAATCCTTTAATCTGAACCACTGCTCAGATTATTTCGTAAACATGTGGTTAATGTTTCCATATAATTTAAAAAGGATGGAAAAATGTGTTCCTCTCTAAGGACTTGCTTAAAATAGAGAACCAAAACACCTGGAAGATTCATTTATTGGGCTTTATAAATGCAGCTGTTGGCAAAAGGCCTGTCAGATATAGCGTTCAGTTATGTTTTAACTAAAATGAGACAACTGTGACCCTCACACAATAACAGATGCCTCGCTGCAGCAACTAGAATCATAAACTAAATCTTTTCAGACAGAAATCAATACATTCCATATGAGAATGTAATTTTATCAGCCTGAAAACTTCCTTCTCACTGTTAATACTGGAGGGTAGACATTGTTTTGAAGGAACAGTTCCTTAATTTTTTTTGTTTGGGGACAGTTTTCCAAATTAAAGGAAAGGGATTTGTGAAAAAGATAGAAAAAGTGAGATTGAAACATTGCTTAAGGCTTCCAAAGCAATGGAAAATGTAAAAAAATTTATTAATGTTCTGGTATTGTCTTTCTGACATGTGACTGAGGGACTGGTCCTGTCTCTAAGCTGTGCCTCAGTTAATAGCATTTGTACTCTGAGCCAGAAGGTTGTAAATCCAAGACTCACTCCAGAGACAACAGCACATAATGTAGGCTGCTGACTTTTCAGATATGCTGGGCCAAATTTAATGGAGGTGACTAGAGAGACAGATTGCTAAATTATGTACCAATCACCCATTTAACGTGGCAGTGGAAGGCCTCCCAGCAATCAAGGATTCACATCACAAGAGCTGACCATATAATCAGGAGCCAGCACCAGAACCAGGAGGACTGCTGGCTGCTGCTGGTAATGTACCCATGCAAGACCCAAGATCACAGTGGGATCCCAGAAACCACTAAGGGAGGATGAGAGTCACGGAGTGGACATTGAGAGGAATCGTAGAATCCCTACAGTGTGGAAGCAGGCCATTTGGCTCATCGGGTCCACACCAACTCACTGAAGAGCAGCCCATCCAGACCCACCTCTCCCCCTGCCCTATACCTGTAACCCTGCATTTCCCATGGCTAATCCATCTGCCCTGCACATTCCTGGACACTATAGCCAATCCACCGAACCAGCATAACTTCTCATGGTCGGAAGAAACCGGAGCACCCGGAGGAAACCCATGAAGGCATGAGGAGAATGCACAAACTCCACAAAGACAGTTGTCCGAGGGTGGAATTGAGCCTGGGTCCCTAATGCTGTGAGGCAGCAGTGCTAACCACTGAGCCACCGTGCTGTCCCAAATGATGATGGGAGTTAACAGCAGGGTCAGGGAGAGACTCCTTGCAAGACCCCTTTTCTGATGCCTGCTGCCATGATCAGGCACTGAGTGCACTTGAACAAGGGCACTTCGAACCCCTGACGAGCCTTGGTTTTTGCTGTTCCCCATGGAGGTCCTCTGCTGGCTGCAAGGTGAATAGCAGTGTTAGAAGGGTGAGGCCCTCGAAGTGAGCATGAATTGTCCACAGAAACACTTCAGTTGGTAGTGTGATGCAAAAGCTGTCTCTGAGCCTTCCCACCTTGAACTTCATCAGGGAAGGTGGGATGGGGATCCCACCCACCATCTTCCTGCCCAATGAAATGCTCTAGCCTAAATCAAATTCATGCTGGGGGAAGTACTGATTTCCAGCCTATCTTTTGGATAAAAGTTAAAACAATGACGTGTTTGCCTGTCTGCTTCTTCTTGCAAAAGATCCTACAGTACCATTTCAGTGAGGTGTGTCCTCGTCTATTTTTATCCCTCAATCAATGCCAATGAAACATATTATTAACATTTACATCGACCTTGCTGTGTCTGTCACCTACATTACAATAGTCGTTTAGATTTCAGAATTACTTCATTGCTTTAAAATGTTTTGGGAGATTGTGGAAGATGCTGTATAAATACAAGTTTTCCTTTCTTGAGAACTTACAAATATAATTGATTCATCTTTTCTAATATTATCTCTTCCTTTTTTCATCCCACTTCCCCAGTAAATCAGTTCTCTTCTATGTAAAGCTCTTGACTGAGACAATCAAATGGAGGGTGAAAGAATCCATTTTACAATAAATGTAAATTTCATTTGATCTGCAGCCAACAGCTGGTATAAAGGCTGAATAGTGTTATGCCCTATTGTGCTTTATGCAGCATCTTCATCGTCTGAACATTGCTATTTGTGACTTATGACATGCTATCACAATAGGACAAAGCAAGGAAGCAGGCTCAAAAGATTTCTCAGCATGTACAGGCCCTTCGTTTATGTTATTAGCATGATTCTGCATCACACACGAGGCAACAGACCCTTTGCTGACTTTAAGAATTCTATAAAAATTTTGATTAAGAACATAATCTCAACACAACTTACACATTTGACTTTTATCTATATAACATAATTTTTTAAAATTCACTCGTGTGATATGGGATTCGCTGGCTGGTCAGCATTTATTACCTGTCCCTAGTCATCCTTGAGGAATTGGTGGTGAGTTGGCTTCTTGAATTTGGCAGCTCGTGTGCTGTGCATTGACCTACAATGCCCTTAGGGAGGAAATTCCAGGATTTTGACCCAGCAAACAGTGAAGGAATGGCAATATGTTTTCAAGTCAGGGTGGTGAGTAGCTTTCAGGGGAGCCTGCAGGTGATGGTGCTCCTATGTGTCTGCTGCACTTGTTATTCTAAATGGAAGTGGTCGTGGGTTTGGAAGGTGCTGTCTAAGAATCTTTGGTGAATTTCTGCAATGCATTTTGTAGATATTGCGTTTTGGAGACTGCTGTTACTGAGCGTCAGTGATGGAGGGAGTGGATGATTACGGATATGGTGGAATCAAGTGGGTTGCTTTGCCATGGATGGTGTCAACCTTTTTGAGTATTGTTAGAGCTCCATTATTGGTGGCATAGTGGCTCAGTTATTAGCACTGCTGCCTCACAGCTCCAGGGACCTGGGTTCAATTCTAAGCTTGGCTGACTGCGTGGAGTTTGCATGTTCTCCCCATGTCTGTGTGGGTTTCCTCCCAAGGACCAAAGAGGTGCGGGTTAGGTGGATTGACCATGCTAAATCGCCCATAGTGTCCAGGGATGTGCAGACTAGGTTGATTAATCATGGAAAATGCAGGATTACATGGATAGGATAGAGGGGTGGGTCTGTGTGGGCTGATCTTCAAAGGTTTGGTGTGGACTTGATGCGCTGAATGGTCTGCTTCCACACTGTAGAAATTCTATGATTCTATACCCATCCAGGCAAGTGTGAAGTATTCCATCTCACTTCTGACTTGTGCCTTTTGAATGGTGGACAGGCTTTAGGGAGTCAGGAAGTGAGTAACTCACTGCAGTATTCCTACCCTCTGACATGCTCTTGTAGCCACTGTGTTTATGTGGTGAATTCAGTTGAGATTCTGGTCAATGGTAAACTCAGGATGTGATAGTAGGTGATTCAGTGATGGTAACACCACTGAATGTCAAAGGGCAGTGATTAAATTGTCTCTTATTGGAAATAGTGATTGCCTTTTTTATATGTGTGAATGTTACTTGCCACTTGTCAGCCCAACCTTACTTCAGTATCTGAGGAATTGTGAATGATGTTGAACATGGTGCATCATCAGCAAGCATCCCCATCTCTGACCTTATGATGAAGGGCAGGTCATTGATGAAGCAGATAGTTAGGCCGAGGGCACTACCCTGAGGAATTCTTGCAAAGATGCCCTGGAATTGAGATGACTGTCCTTCAACAATCACAATCCTCTCCCTATGTGCCAGTGGCTGAAGTGTTTTTCCATTATCCAACTTGAACACGGCTAGCAAAAAGAAGAAAATTTAAATTCACAATGGAGCTAAACATACTTATAAATCAAATACAGAAAATGTTCTCATACTTTACTTTGTTCGTTGCTTTGATTTTAATGCATTATTTTTGGGTCTTGAGCTCAGGGCAGGTTTCTTAACAACCATTAGACACTTTTTTATTATTACATGTACTTGATGAGCAGGTCTGGAACAGGAGGCTCTAAACTGTACAGTGCACAACCTCTCGGCAGAACACTAACACGTGACTACAGTGGGCAAGATGACATCACAGGTTAACTCAGAGGTTCATCTATATGTTCATTAAAGGTTATCTCTAAATCTCACCTGAGTACTTTTCTAGGTCTCAACTAAAAATACTTTATTAACATGATCTAAAATGTTTAATTTAAAGAATTCCCCTAAAATTTAATATATGGTTAATGAGAGAAAGTGTTGGATGTCGTCTGTTTGAACTTTAGCAAGGCCTTTGACAAGGTCCCTCATGCCAGGCTGATGCAGGAGGTGAAATTACCTCGGACCCATGGTGGAAATAATGGAGAGAGGCGCTCATCCTGTTGTCAAGTCACCCTTTATTTACATGTGCACAGTACAGTGGCTGTGGTCAGCCAGCCAGCTCAGAGTCAGTCCCTGAAGTGAGGAGACTGAGTCCCGTGTTTGTTTTTGTTTTATTTTCCCTATGTTGTGTGTGTGCAGGAGTGAGACACAGTGAAAGATAACACGTGTACAAATCTTTATTCATTTCCCACCACCAGGAAGAAAGGAAACACCAATGTGGCCAGTGACAAGCAGTGCCCTTCACATCAAAGGGTAATGCTGCGTGATCACAAAAGTAAAGGGGAGGGCAGGGATTAAATCAAAATAGAGTTGGACGGGGAAATAAAGCACTCCACTCCCTGTGGTGCCCACCTCTTCCTGAACAGCTCCACGGTGTTGGTGGACACCGCGTGCTCCTTCTCCAGAGACACCCGGGCCCTAACGTAACCGCGGAAGAGGGGCAGGCAGTCGGCCCTAACGACCCCCTCCACGGCCCGCTGCTTGGACCTGTTTATGGCCAGTTTGCCAAGGCCCAGGAGCAGAACCATGAGGAGATCCTCTGACCTACGCTCCCCGCTCTGCACAGGGAGCCCAAAGATCAGGAGCGTGGGACTGAAGTGCAACCAAAACCAGAGGAGAAGGTTCTCTAGAAAACAAAAAGGGAGTGTCTCCTTTTGCATTTGTCTGCCAGAGCTCCCTGATTAACCCATGTTAACAACCCCTATCAAGGATCTCATAGTCAATAAGATCCACCTGGTTCCAATCACCACACATGATAAGTGATAAAATGGATGTAAATCTAGCTTGGTCTTAGTAAACAGAGAGTAGCTTGTGAAACTGGGATTTGAGGTTTGTCCTCATATCCCTGTAAACTGTTTGAATGGTAGGGTTTGGGCCTGGCTTTGCTCCTCTCCCTTGTAAAATTGCTGTCTCTTGTATGCAGCTGTAAATGTAACTGTTTGTTGTAAACTGTTTTTGTAATTTGTTTAATAAAATAAAATAAACAGAGAGTAGCAGTGGAAGGGTATTTTTCTGATTGATGATCTGTGACCAGTGGTGTTCTGCAGGGATCACTGCTGGGACTTTGTTTTTTGTAGTATATAGAAATGATTTAGAGAAGAATGTAAGTGACCTGATTAGTAAATTTGTGGATGACACAAAGATTGGGGGGGGGTGCCATTAGTGAGGAGAATTGTCAAAGGTTATAACAAGATAGAGAGAGGCTGGAGACTTGGGGGAGAAATGGCAGATGGAGTTTAAACCAGATAAATGTGAGGTGATGCATTTTGGAAGGTCTAATGTAGATGGCAGAACTCTTAGAACCCAAAGTGATCTAGGTATACAGGTTCACAGTTCCCTGAATGTGCTAAGTTGGTGAAGAAGGCATGTGGCATGCTTGCCTTCATTGGTCAGACGTAGAATAGAAAAATTGACAAGTCTTAGTTCAGCTGTATAGAACTTTAGTTAGGCCACATTTGGAATATTGTGTGCAACCACACTACCAGGGGGTACAGAAAAAGTTTACCAGCCTGTTATTTGGTCTGGAGGGTATTAGTTACAAGGAGAGATTGACCAAACTTGGTTTGTTTTCACTTGAACATCAGAGGCTGAAGGGCAACCTGATAGACGTTTACCAAATTATGTGGGGCATGGAAAGAATGGCTAGTCAGAGTCTTTCTATCCCAGGATAGAAATGTCATTTGCTCTGGCACATAGATTTAGGGTAAAAAGGAAAAAGTTTAAAGAAGATGTGAGAGGCAAGTTTTTTTTAACACAGAGGATGATAGGTGCCTGGAATGTGCTGCCAGAGGAGGTGGTAGAAGCAGATACAATAGCAATGTTCAAGAGGCATGTAGACAGAGAATAGAGGAAAAGCACTCCGAAAAGCATTGATAATCCACCATGCCCTCAGTGACACCATAATGGCACAGCAGCCACACTGCTCATAGCACATACGTGTCATGGCTGACATTTCCTTGCATGTAAAATCCCATTCACTCACTCTAGTCACTGTTTAACTACCAGCCTACAGAATTTACCCTGTCCAGTTCTAAATCTTGCCTAACTACCCTCTGTAAGTCACCAGTACTCAGTCTCCAATGCCCACTGGAGACCCATAACTAGTCATTGTCTTTTGGGGAATGCCATCACATGAAGGTAAGCAACTGGACATTTCCAAACCTGAGCTGTTGTTTATAGCCACCAAAGGTGAACACAGACAAAACCAATGGTTTGTCCCTGCAGTGCAAACCAAATGTTGGCATCATGACCAATAACTTTATTATCTTGCATAACAAACATAGAGCATGCTGGAGAAACTCAACAGGTCGAGAAGCTTCTATTCTGCAGAAGAAGCATACTGGACTCGAAACATTAAGCCAGTTTCTCTCTCCACAGATGCTCTACTGCTGCTGTGTATCTCCAGTTGTTTTAGATTTCCAGCATCTGCTGCATTTTGCCTTTATTACATATCATGATGGACAGCTCTGATTTACTGGAAGTGAGTGTTAATCCGGTCCCATCTGCCATGTAGTGACAAATTATGGTCAAGAAGGGCTTCTTCCTCTTCAGTTTTCTTATTATCTCCTGGAAGACTGTTCCAGTTCCCTCAGCTCCTCAATCTACCACATCACCGAACATCAATTTTCCTGCTCCTCAGATGCTCCCTGACCTGTTGTGTTTTGCCAGCACCACTCTACCCTTGACACATCACCTCATCATCAGTCCTGATGAAGGGCTTTTGCCCAAAATGTCGATTTCCCTACTCCTCAGGTGCTGTCTGACCTGCTGTGCTTTTCTAGCACCACTCTAATCTAGACTCAGATTTCCAGCATCTGCACTCCTCACTTTTGCCTACTCTGAATGTGCAGAGCACAGGATGATGTGGCATGCTCTGTCCAGAATATCATGAAAATTCATCCTAAGACTAGTCTAAGTAGTGGAAATGCACCTTCAGCAGTCCCATACTCTTTTCCATTAGGGCCCTGGTTGAGGCATTGGCAGCATTATATCTTTGTTCTGTATCAGGAGATTGTGTAGTGGCGTCATGAGCCATGGTCACAGTGGGTAGCCCCTGTCCCCAGGAACTAGCATTGCAAGACATCTGGACCCTCAGATCTACCAGCTACACATGAGTGCTCCAGAACTTAGGAATCATGGCAGTTACTTCCAGGAAGTGGTAATGGTGATCACAAATCACTTGGACATTAACAGAATGGAACCTATTTCTGTTGAAGAATTCTGCAGCATTGTGATATAGCCCTCAGTGCCACGTGTGAGCTGTGTGATTCCATCCTATTCCTGGGGCTATCTAGCTATGTTGCCAAATCCCACTGTTGCAGCACTAACCATTTCATCAGGAATGAAATGAATTGGTGTAATCCTGCACAGATGACATTGATCACTGGTCTGTTTCATTTGCGGGTGCATGACTGAGAGCTTCCTGGAATGAACCAGTCGTTGGAGGTTCAAAGCGTCTGTCACCATCACAGCCACTGGGAGAGAATGGCCTTCCACTCCTGCATCCCTCAGGTCTTGTTCCAGCATTCGACATGTTACATCATAAGTGTGAGTCAGGACTGAAAAATTCCAATCCTCCTGTGAGATCCTGCAGCTCAATGAGCCTTGGGGCTATGACCTCTCCCTGAGTCTAGTGCAGCTTGTCAGGCCTGTGCGTGCTGTTGGCCCTACCCCTCCAGCATCCCCCTTCACCTTCTTAGGACTACAAGCCCAATGACCAACATCCCTCCAGCAGCTGGGTGTAGGACTCTGCTCAAATTGAGCTACTTTGATAACACAAGGACTGAAACAGGTTCTCGTGTCTCAGAACAGTCATTTGTGGCATATCCTGCCAATGAGGGAGACATGCGGTTCCCCAACAGGGAGGGCCATGTCTCCATCATTCATCTAGCTTCAGCCTCAGTGCGTGCACCAATCTGGTGAAGTGAGCAAAAAACGGAGCGCCTGCTGTGCTCTGACCCCTTTACCATTCCAAATCTATATCAAACGTTCAACTTTTCATTTCATTTAGTGCAGGCCATGGTTAAGTTTGCCTGATAAATGATGAAACAATGTTCCTCTACTCTTACTGCACTCAGGGACATTACACAAATAATGGGTCATGTTCGGCCAGTAATCACCTCTCTTTAAGTCATTGCTCCCTAATCTCTGTATCATTGTGTTGCCAGTGTTCAATTTGCAAGGGTCAAAGGCATGGTGAAAACCACCTTTGACCAACGTTTGAACCTTAAATATGTTTACTCCTTATGTATTGAAAATGGAAGATTGCAAATTATATGTACCTGGCGTTTATAAATGCCTACTTCATATATTTGCCTCTTCAGCATCTTAGCCTCCAGCAGAAGTGGATCTTCACTCTTACCCCTCAAACAGACACTGACTCTGCTTACCCTGGACCCTGTCACAGCTACTTGCCAGTTGCATTTCACAACTATAGAATGTCAACTGATGGCAGGGCATGTTGATCACAGTGGACATCTCTAGCACCAGTCTCCTCCTGGTCACCAAGTATATCACCCAGAACAACCATGTCTCCTTATACCTCACACTACCAAACAGCCCATTTTCACCTATATCTTCCCCACCACATTGAATTTCACATCCAACTGTCCTTCCTGTCATTAAATCCTATTGATTTCTATGCTGGCCCACTGTGTTTCCCCTGTGGAGGCCACAGTGATAATTCCCTCCTGCAGCCTACTAGGTCCTCTGATATCCTACCATCCATACACAGTAAGTTTCTCCTCATCACCATCCTTGTCCCTACTTTTACTCATGTGTTGCTTTCACCCCCACACCTAGCCGTTTTGGTAGTGATCCCTCAACTGCTCCTAAAGTTCATTCTTGCATTCTTCACAATATTAAATGAATGACACCCAGATCTACTTGCCCCAGACCCTCTGACTGACTTTGAGGAGCCATCTCCACCATGTCTGATGAGAACCTTGACCACTCTGTTTGCAGCTCCACAAATAATGCTACACAATTCCCCTGACTACTTGTGCTTTCCCTGCAGGACTGACTACTGCTCTTTTACTGGACTATAGTCGAATTTTTTCCCCTTTCTGTGCCCAGCTTGAACAAACCAAACACCTGGACAGTGCCTGTGATTGTGTCTGTGACAAATGGTGCTGGGACTCCCCACCAACAGTGGCTTCCCCTCCCTCTTAGGGACGAGTCCCCACCCACTCATCATAAGGCCATTTGGTTGAATAAGTGTGCAGTATGTTTGCCACACACTGGCACTTGCAGGAGATGTTCGACTGATGTCTTGGTGGGCTGTTCAGAAACGCATCATTTGTTTGATTCCCTAATGACAAACAGCCTGTCTGTGTATCCGTAGTAAAGAGAATGCCGATACCGCAGTACTGATAACCTTTGGCTCTGGCTGAAATGCCAATGTATAGCATGGCGATGGCAAAGCAAGGCAAGACATGGATGCTGTGAGCATGCACTAAGTGATCAAGCACTGAGAGAGGAAGTGAGCAGCCTTGAGAAGCTGCCTGGTCCAATCCATGAGCTCAGAGGCTTTCTCTGCATGGAAAGTATCCTTACAACAACCTTTCAATGTTAGTTTCTGGTGTGTCTGCCATGCTTCCAATGTAAATGGATCAGAGAAGTGCCATGAGGATTGAGGTTTGTCGGTATCAGATGCCAGTATCCATGGATGAGAGATGTATGCATCTGGTGCCCATGGAATGTACCATGCGATGCTGTTTGGTGCTGAACAACATGATGCTCCTTGCAGACAGCAGTGAACTGAAGTCACCAGGTATCTGGACCTCACTTCTCAATACTAAATTTTCTCATGAATTAGCAACAACATTAATTGAGTTGGAATTAATTGAGTTCTGAGACCCCATGCTGGACTGAACAAAAAATAATACTTAAATTTCTGGGTTTGAAATCTCCATTGAAGGCTACTAGGATTGACTGGAAATCTATTCAAGTTTCATCCATACCTTGACTGAAATGGATCTGCTGGGAAATGGGGTCCACACTGGATACAAAGTTATTCACCTGTGATATTGCTGCTTCAATTGGAGATAGAACATAGAACATAGAACATAGAAGAACATAGAAGAATACAGCGCAGTACAGGCCCTTCGGCCCTCGATGTTGCGCCGATCCAAGCCCACCTAACCTACACTAGCCCACTATCCTCCATATGCCTATCCAAAGCCCGCTTAAATGCCCATAATGAGGAAGAGTCCACCACTGCTACTGGCAGGACATTCCATGAACTCACGACTCGCTGAGGAAA